>NW_024037925.1:0-128685 GCF_016077235.1 Cyprinodon tularosa
AGAGTTTTTCAGTCTACAAACTGACCAAAAATGGTGACTCTAGCTATAAATATGTGGCCGTGAGGGCGAGTTTAAAATGTTTTTGGGTCTTAAAAAAACGGCTGCCTCACACTCTAGCTTTTCAGTCTCTCCACTCTAGAAGGCTGGATTTTGCCAAAACTTTGTGGCGCTTGAGGTCTGATTATACAAAAACCGTAGCAGTTATCAACATGCCGTCTTCAGTTTTATGCAGACGAAGGATTTATCTACAAACTGAGCTTTAAACTGTTTTTCTACGTGAATGTATGCCAACACAGTGAAGCGCTGTTTTTTATGCTGTTTTTTTCCTCTCCCCATTCATTTCCTATGGGAATTTTTTGCGACGTTTTCGCTAATAATTCGCAAACCTTCGGACTAATGAGAAAGTTTTATACAAGCACGCATCGCCCCATTGGTCTCTACGCGTGTGCCAACTTTGGGCCCGATCCGACGAATGGTGCGTGACTAGTTACGCGCCGAAGTTTTTGGTGGCGAGGAGAACTATAAGCTATAATAAAAATAATACGCGGAATAAATATGTGAGATAGTAGTAGGTGGGCCATGCCTTCGGCATGTGGCCCCCCTAATAATACGCGGAATAAATATGTGAGATAGTAGTAGGTGGGCCATGCCTTCGGCATGTGGCCCCCCTAATAATACGCGGAATAAATATGTGAGATAGTAGTAGGTGGGCCATGCCTTCGGCATGTGGCCCCCCTAATTAAATAAATATATAAATAAATAAAAAAAAAAATAAAAAAAAAATATATATATATATATATATATATATATATATATATATATATATATATATATATATATATATATATATATATATATATATATATATATATATATATATATATATATATATATATATACACATATGGTGCAAATATATAAATTGATTCAGAAATATGGTGCAAAGATCATCGAAAAACATTTTAGAGTTGAGTTCTATTTGGTTTGATGTTATCAGTGTGATGCAGAGTCTCAATTTGTGACGATTTAGATTTAGGTTTTTTTCAACAGTTCAGCAGTCTGATGGCAGTGAAAGATCTTTAATGGAGGAGAGAGGAGCCCCGATGATTCTCTCTGCTAAACATTGCACCTGAAATGATAAACATATCTGGTCAGATCAAAGCTGATTTAAATTTTAAAAACACAGTACCTGTCTGAAAGACTAACAGCATCTGAGTGTTGCTTGGTAAATTAATCCATCCTTTTTATGGTTTTGATGGGGACAGTTCTAATTTAAATATGTTCGTTTTTTCTCCGTGCTTCACATGCTATTGATGAATGTGTAATTTTCCTGCTTGCATGTAGCTCTTTTTTTCATTAGTGCAGCCCTTGCTTGCTTGGGTTTTGTTCAAGAGCACTTAGCAGGTCACCAAGTGTTAACGCAACATTGAGTGTAATTACAGCATTGCAAAGTAATCTTTAATGTGCTACACTGTCTCACTGGCTCACAATGTTGACTGGAGGATGATAGTGAAGGATTATGTGTAAAATAGATCCACTTGGCTCAAGTCCCCGCCACTCTCCAACGGTCTGCTCCGAGTGGCCCCCTCTGCCTCGTTTCCAGATTTAATCAATTATCAGTTTCCTCGCACAGAGGAGACCAAACAGGCAAAATCAAGAAACAATAAATAATTCTATTTGGAGGATGAGAGTGGGATATATTTAATGAAATGCAGGCACTCTCTAAGCTCTTTCTCTTCCTCTCTCTCTTCCATACACAGTTAAGAGGGGGGTTGGCAAGATATTGAACCAGAGTCTTCAGACACCTCCCATAGCTGCTTTATAAACAGAATGATCAAATCAGCCGTAGGCAATGCACTATGAATGTTTGTGCACCTGTTTGTGTCTTCTTATCTGGACTATGTGGATGTCATACCTGCTCTTGCACCTGCATTTATAAACTTGCATGTTGCCTGATGTGTTTCATTTTGTCAAAGAAAAAGATTATTCTTGCAAAATGATAAGTAAAAAGGAACTTATTATGTGATTTATAGTTAATTAAGCTTGATTAATTATTTATTAGTTTGCTTTAAGATCATAGAGACCGATTGATTATAGGCTGTGTGTGATAAATTATCATGGGAGATTTAAGCAGGATTTATTGTTTGACGGTTTGACAGTTGTAACCGAGCCCAGTCTTGCTCAGCAAGATGGCTTTTGTGTTTTTGAACAAGAATACAGTATGAATCTGGAATATGTGTGTGATTAATGATTACCTAACCCAAGATTTTAATATTGGCAGCTCTGGATCTTCTGTTTGTAGGTGCGCACAGATTACACAGTGTGTTGGTTCAAACTGAGTTTTGTTTTTTTGTTTTTTTTATGTGGCATTTTAATGACTATTTGCTTAAGTTTGTCTTTCAGGTTAGGCCAAAAATAGAGTTCAGCATAACCTCTGCTTTGATTCATATACTGTACACGACTTTCCTTTGTGGAATTTTGCACAGTTTTCTCACTAGATCTTTGTTTAATTAAGGATGTTAGTAATGTGGAATTAGGCCCTGAGGCTATAACATTTTAGGAACACAGCATTTCTAACAGATGACTTATTTAAAATAATTTTATTCAGATAAGAAAATAAAATTCTAAATGCATATTTGCATTAAATTTACCTACATTGAAGAGATCGACACAGAAAGCTTGGTTTTCTTTTTCTAATGCATTGGTAAACAAAATATGACTTATTTTATCATGTTTTATGAGATCTGATCACAGTAAATGAAATAATATTATTTTCAGGGACTGGCCAGTATAAATACTGCTAAATGTATCTGTTCTTTCAGATTGCTTATCTGCTATTGCAACAGAGAGGTGCTAGAGGGAGCCCTCCTCCATTTCACCCTGTGACATTTTTCAAGGATCCACCTCTCCTCCTCCCATCAGCCCCTAGGCAAGCGAACAGGGCCAGTAGGCCAAGGCCAGTCCAGTGATGGGGTCGGCTGCCCCAGGGGACCAAAGAGGGGACTGACCTGAGCTGTGGTCAGCCCCTGAATGAGACAAAGAGGGAGGATGCTGGATGCTCTCTGACCTCATCACCCATTTAGATAGGAAGAACAAATGGAATAAACAGCGAAAGTGGTAGAAATAAAAGAGAAATACATGTTTAAAAAATAGTGTGTGCTTCTGGAGTCCAATCACAACTGAACAAATCTAGGAATCCAGATGAATGAAAGATGAAAAAAAAAAGATTAAGGACTGAACAATAATTTGTCCAAAAGAAAAAAAAAATCAAACCCACCACTTTGCAGATTGGGTGTTTTGTGTAGAACCCAAGGTCTAAAGCGTGGTTGCAATGTGGGTGCTGAACAGCCATTCTCTGAATTTTGTTCTTTAAATGGGGGGAAGTATTGATCTGGCTCAGCTGGCCCCGTAGTGGTGCATCTGTGTGCACATGTGTGTGTGTGTAAGCTTGAGCAGGAGATAGAGAGACGGAAGGAAGGAGATAGGCTTTGTCTTTTAGGACCCAGTAGGGGTGGCGCTGGGCTGTTACCATGGTTACAGCCTCACCCCCTCACCGTCACCTTCTACCACCTCAATGGACACATATACACAAACTTATGTGCATAAATGCTTTTGGTTGCCATACGAAGGCTGCATGTAGAGGTGAACACATTTTCTTCAAGGGTGAAAAGATGAAGACATTTCTTAAAAAGAGGTGTCCAGCTCTTAGGATCACTGCACCCTAAGGCAGCACAAAGCACACACACATGCAGTAAGGTCTGAAGAAAAAGATCATAAAAAAGATAGCAGAACACTAATGTGTGACACAGACTCATCACTCATCATTTATTTGCAGTGTAACCTTCGTTTTTCTTTATCAGGCCTCCATTCCCTCCGTTCCCTCCAAGCTCAGATGGCTGAGCCGTTTTCTCCAGTTTATTTTGTCCTGCAAAACCATCGCAGGTTGATGCACATAACCTTCTTGTCTGCTAGTTTAGCCTCCTTTGACCTCCTCTCATGAATGCAGCACAACTGTCCTGTAAAAATATATCATATAGCCGGCTGATTGATATAAATACCTCTCTTTAACTCAGTGGAATAAGCTCTTTCTCTCACCTAAACTGCATCATAGGAGACATTCTCACAGACTTCTTCATACATGCAGGCACAAAGAAAACAACTGAAAAAAGCCTCTGTGAAAGAAAATCTCTAGTTTATTCAGTTTTAATAAATATTCCAGCAAACACTGGATGCAAATCAATAGTTATGGATAAACAGACCAAAATGAAGCTCTGCACTCATATCCTAAACAATGATGTTGATAGTGATAGATAGTGGAGGGTTTCAGAGGGTTGTTATAAGACAGGAAGCTTCAGCTCTGGCCGACACGGCAAGATCAATACGCCCAGGGTCAGTTACAATATTTAGGGTCACATGACTCCAGGACCAAAATAAATCAGGATTTGAAATATTGTTGCTGTGGATGCCAGGATGGGTTCCTGGATGAAAGGGAAAAAAAAGGTCTACACAGAGTGCAGAAATAAGGTGAGAGAAAGAAAATGTGCACAAGAAAAATCCAATGGAGGAGGCGTTTATGTGAGGTTTTTAATCAATGATTGGATGAAGGACAGATGTAAAAAAAAAATATGCTTCTATAAACTGTTAATAGTAAAAATATAGAATTTCTAAACAAGAACTGTATTTATATAACAAAATGTAAAAGTATTCTATTAAATAGAAGAATTCTAGTATTCTATGTATTCAAATGGGGTTTCAACAAAGGTGTAAATAACTGTGGTAAAAAAGTGGAAGTAAAGATTTTGGTTGTAAGGCTTTTACTTAGGATTTACTTAGAAAGGCTAGAAAATGATAGAGGAAAAAAGACAACAGCTTTTGGCTCGTTTGAGTCGTACTTTTCTGACTAGAATAGAACATGTCCATGTTATTCATAAATCCAGCTCCTGGTTACTAGTAGGGTACCACTGGGATCGGTGCTAGAGCCAATTCTCTACTTTATATGTGCTTTCAAATTGAATTGAATTCCAGAATAGAATGTAAAATCTCCTTCTCGTCTATAAGGCTATTTTAAAGCTCCATTTTATATAGGAGATCATTGTTAACTTCAGGAAGACCCGGCCTAACCACGCTCCACTGGTCATCAACAGCTCAGCTGTAGAGGTGGTCAGCAGCACCAAATTCCTGGGGGTGCACATCACAGACACCCTCACCTGGACTGTAAACACCACCTCACTGGTCATAAAGGCACAAAAGTGCATGTACTTCCTGCGGAGGATGAGGAGAGCCCGCCTGCCCCCACCCATCCTCACCACCTTCTACAGAAGCACCATAGAGAGCATTCTGACCAGCTATCTCACTGTGTGGGGTGGAGGCTGCAGCGCCTCAGACTGGATGAAGGTGAGAAGAGTGGTGAGAACAGCAGAGAAGGTCATCGAGGCTCCTCTTCCCTCCATTAAAGATATCATCCCAGCATTGTGTCCCGAGCTCGTAACATCATAAATGACCCCTCACACCCCCACCATGGACTGTTCTCCCTGCTGCCCTCTGGAAAGAGACATTGACGCATTTGATGCAGGTCCAGCCAATTCCAGAACAGTTTCTTCCCCATCGCCATTAGACTGCTGAATGTTATATAAAATGGAGTCATAGAATTAAAAAAAATTAATAAAAAAAATGAATGTTGGAACTGTAACTATACAGTTGTATGTTTACATGATCTGCTGCTTACCTTTATCAAGGCTGCAGTTTAAAAAATGAAAAATAAAAAAAAACAACATTTCTTTTTATAAACACTTGTGTGTACAAAATGACAAATAAAGTCTGTCTATGTCTATGTCAGAGAGCTGATACTTCCTTGTGTTTTTCTAACAGAGCACTTTGCTCTCTTTCCTTCCTTTGACTTAAAAAGCTCTCTAGGAGAATGTATAGAGCTAATAAAGAAAGCATTTTTTCACCCAACAACCTTAACCTTATGACAAGTATTTGCTTTAAACCCTGCTGCTTTAAAGCATTTTGCTTTTCTCAGTTTCTGAGGTATTTCTCCATCAGCTTCGATATTTGTGGAGTTAAAGGTACAGTGGAGGATTTTCGTGAATTTTTTAAAAGACCCGCCCTCTCTACTTTAAAGCACAACCTTGTATGTACCTGCTCCTTAGAGGAAACGCCTATTAAACGCTTGCAAGAAGATGCACAAGTCCATTACTCCTCATGCACGCCCTGTTTAAAAGAAGATTTGCAATTTTTCCATCATGTCAGACTCACCACAGGTAAGTGAAAATAGGAACGAGCATGTAGGATGGCCTTAAGTAAACCAGAATGATTGACAATTAGGAGGACCAGTTATTTAGATGATCCACCCGGAAAAAGAACATTCTCCACTATACCTTTAAAGTGTTTCTCATTCTTCTAAATAGTATCTCAAGCTCAGCCTAGCCGTCGCCCCAGCTGTATATTTTGGGTTGCCAGTTTTGCCTTGTATTTAACTCCACACGTTTTTGCCGCCCCTTCGACCAGCTTCCCTAATGTTGCTTAAGTAAAGCATATCCTCAGTATGATGCTGCCATCACCATGTTCCAGAATAAACATGATGCATCCAAAGTGAAATGGCAGGATAAGCTTTCAGTCACATATCTTTTTTGCAGGAGCATTGGATTCTAGTACAATGCATCACTTAAAAGTAGCAAGCATATTCATAACTATGTTATAATAACTTAAACAAAGGTGTATATTAGATTTATTCTAAAGCTAACAAACTCAATTTATCCCAAAATAGCTTTACTCAGGCAGGCAAGATGAGGATAATTTCTGTGCCGAGGCCATTTGGAAGTGATTTTCTATTAAATAAAGGATTTTGTTAAAGAAAGCACTTAAATAGGAGGTAACCGAAATTTGATTACATATTGTACAATACATTTTGCTGCGCTCAATTGCTCCTCTCCCTTAACTTAAGTTAGAACATATCCAGCCTACTAATTTCTCAGATGATGAGATTGTCTGGAGCACTGACCAAATGGACAGTAAACAGCGGCAGCAGACAGATGGAAAACAAAGAGAGGAATTCTATTTCCTCGTCATAACAAAGCTTTTAAAGTTTTAGCTGATTCAAAGTTTCCCCTTCTTACGTCTCAGAGTGGCAGGAGGGGAAGGTGAGGAGAGAGTGATAGATGGAGCTCATTGCTCCACTGGAGCTATAGCTGGAGAAAAAAAGAAAGAAAAATTAGGTCCATTTGACTTTGCTATGCCAAAACCATAGATCCAAACCGCATTAGCTTATAATAGACTCCACTGACTCTCCGCTGTTTGAGTCCATTCATTCATGTATTTGTATTCTGGTGAGGATTTCTGTTTGCGTTTGTATGTTTGCGTAATTAATTGAGGATTTCTGGGTCTACTTGAGAAGAGCTAACCCCTGACCTTCCTAACAAGTGGCTGCTCCGCCCTCTTCTGGCCCCAAGACTCTCAATCTCACACTTTGTTAAGGGAAATTAGTCACACACTTAACCACACACACCCTGGCCTTTGTGGAGTGACTCCCAGCGTGTGTCAGAGAGGCTTCATGGTTGCTTTAAACAGTCTGCTTTCTGTACAGCCGGCATGTTCAGGTCCAACATAAAAAGCCTTCCAACCACAGAAATGAAGTGTTTGCACTTGAACCTATGATGCCTTAAAAACAAAGAGTGATGCTTTTGAGAGAAACTGAATAGTGCACAGTTACAAACCCATATACTTGTTTTAAAAAGAAAGTATTATGATTCCTAGAAAACTGATACATCTGCATTACCAAGATAGGTCATACCTATTATGAAAAAGATATCATTAGATACATAAAGGTGTGCTGTGGTATACTTATTCTTGTTGCAGGGTTAGGGTTAGTTAATGCAATACATTTTACATATGAGCTGATTAAGCAAAAATGCTCAGATCGGTGGTACGTTATCAGAGTCCTATCATCACTGAAGGTCCTGGGAGAATATTGCACATATCCTTTGCTGTCATCTTTTTCCAAAAATGAATCATAAAGCAATGTCTGTTCCTTAGGAAGATGATGCATTTGATCATCCATGTGATGTAGAAGATAACATGACTAATCAGAACAGGTAACCTCTTCCTGTAGCTGTTATGCAGTTCTGATAGTAATAGCACCAATGTAAAGGTGGGCAGCCTGCTGCTATTTTCTGGCCTCATAAGAGAAATAATGTGTTGCACTGCGTATTCTGACACCAGTATGAACATGTTCAGCAGTTTAATGTAAAGTAGCTCATCTGTTGGCTAAGAGCCAGGCTTCAGCTTCCAAACAAGCCTTGATCCCATAGAAGTGCACCGGTGCATAGAGCTACAGGAATAGCTTGTTATTAGATTTAAATCCTGCTATGATAATACTCCACTATTTTAAGCCCAGAACCATCAATAATCTTCAGTTTACCAATACTTAAGTTATGATGACTTCCATTTGTACTCTGAAGACAGATTTAGAAATTCAGTGCTTAATAATTTAGTGGTGAATTCAATTCAATTCGGTTTATTTCTGTAGCCCCAACTCACAACACATGTCATGTCAAGGGAATTTATGTTCAACCGATCATCTAGTCAAATTGAATAGAATTTTTCTATCAAAGGAAAACCGGTTGATTGCATCGACTCATTGACTCAAAGGTAATTCCTCACACTAATCATGCTTGTAGCGACAGTGGGGAGGAAAAACTCCCTTTTTAACAGGAAGAAACCTCCAGCAGAACACAGCTCAGTCTGAACAGCCATCTGCTGAGGCCGACTGGGGTTCAAGCAGGCAGAAGCAGAGATACAAAAAGCAACTGTAAAAGGCGGCCCCGTCCAGGAAACACACAGCCAGGCAGACAAGCTCTGAGTCAGCTCCCATGACAGAGGATGAAGAGAGCACATCCAGTTAGTCCCAGTCAGAGAAACAGGACTACACTGGAAAACAGGCTGATCTCCAACATCTGTAAACAAAGGTGTTGATGGCAGCGGCACAGCTGATATTTCTCTCCATGATGGTGACACAGCCAAACAGGAACAGACCAGATGAAGCTACTGTGAGAAAAAGAAGAGAGAGCAGAAAGTTACAGATTGAACTAAAAGATTCCGCAGAGTGGGAGGATAGAGATAGAAGGAAGCAGAATGATGAAAAAGGGATCCATACAACTGTTCTTTAAGCCTTAGTAAGATTTTAAACAGATAAAACGAATCATCTATTATCATCCATTTTCATCTATTATCACTAATATTTGTCAGCATATCTATAATAAGCAACTGTTGCATGTTTTTTGACTTGCAACTGGAACTATCCGATCGTTATCCCATTCCTAGATTACATACTCATTTAATGTCCATGTGATTGTCATTTACTCTCATAGCATACTGTAGACATTTAACTGTTTTTGACAAAGAGTCAAAGCTGCCTGTTTGTTTGCTCTTACCTTTTAGCTCTAATAAATACACCTGATCTATTCTGTTTGTAACTTTCTCTCAGTCTCAATTTTCTCTATAAGACAGAATAGTCTCAAACTCAAATCTCAAACAACGTATTTTACATTATTTAGCTCTTTGATTACTGTATTATAGCAGAACAATCACAACTAACCCACTGGCCCTGAGGTGTACAGTGTGGGATTTCTGAAAGAATTATGAAAAAACCAATGACTGCTTTTGAAAATGAATCAAACAAGAAAGTTATTGTTTTATCTGTCTCTTTAAACCAGTTAACCTTGTTCTAAAATGATGAAGAAAAAAACTGCTCTGGTTTCGTCAATCAGCTGTATGAGCATCGTTAGCACTTTGTTGGCTTTTAAACCAGACCTTATGAAAATAGGTTCTTCATAGAACACAATTAGTTAAGTGGATTTAAAGCACTTTGACCTGATTTTGTGAATGAGGTGTTATAAGAACTCTTACCTTGTTCTGCTTGAGGAAACAACTGTTTTTCAGGATTTAGTATTTTTCTTCATGTAATGCTTTTAAATCCCAGTCATCAACATCATGAGAACTCTAATCAATATTTTTTGAAGCAGAATTTTTTTTTATTAATGTAAAAAAAGAAAGGAATTAATGGTTAAAGCATAATCAACAAGATGAATGTCTGTGTGTAACCTGTAAATTTCTAGTTGTGTCATTTTTTTTCCTGAATTTCCACATATAAACGATCCTGCTGATTGGATGTGTCTCCTGATTATTGATTTCCGACGGACAAGTTGCTAAAAGTCTTGCAGCTAATCCTGGCGATGTGGACGTGCCATAGATAATGACGTGTAATGAGCTAATGACTCGCTGAAATATTTAGTAGAGCCTCGAAAAGGTTGCACTATTAAAGGCATGAGAGGTCGTAGGAGGGCCATCTTAGGGGACGGGCCCCTTCGATTAGCAACGCTGAGGGCCGCTTGTTTCTGCCAGTCCTTGGAACTGAACATACACATGTGTGTGCATGACTGAGCGCACACAGGCTTACAAAGATACAAATGTAGATACACACATGTATGGTAAAATACAGAGGAGAAAAAAGAGAGAACAGATGAAAAAGCCGTGCTGTTAGGAGCTGTACCATTGATCGGTCAGCTTTTAAGACAGTGACCTTTTGCAGAGGGCCCTACTGGCCCTGATAAATCTGATCTGGGGGGCCATCTGTGTCTGGATGGGAGAAGGCTCTCTAGGATAGCACCCCAGAGGACACAAGAGAGTGGGGGGGGGGGGGGGGGGGGGGGGGGGGGGGGGGGGGAAGAGTAGAGGAAAAGGAATGTGGAAGAGACTGCAGCAGAAAGAAGAGACAGTGAGACAGGAGAGGACAAGGGGAGAAGAGAGGAAAGGTCAAAGACAGAAGAAAAGCAAGGAGCAACAGGAGAAAGGAGGCTAAGAAAATGGAGCAGATGGGAGGATAGCCAAGAAGGAGTTATAAGAGAAGAGGAAAAAAATGAAACAAAGAATGTTCTGTGTTGTTCATTAAAACTGCTAAGTTATCTATGACGTCAGTACATCAGACTTTTTGCAGTGCATTCATACTCTTGACGTTTTTCTGATTTTGTCTCTTTTTTTAAAAAGATACCTGCTGAGCCAATCCAGTGGAGCCAAAAGGTTTTTTAATGGTCGCCTCATTAGCAACAACAATCCACTAAACGGTACAATCTCAGTACAAAAGTCTATTTTTTATTCTTTTTTTTTCTTTTATCTCCCCGTGTTCTGTACTTACTTCCCATAAGCAAGTATACTGTATGGTGTTCATTCTGATCAAAGATATGGAAAAGGGATATATTTAAATAAGTTTTATTTCTGCCTAAACCCTTTTGGTCAGTGTTCATAATAAAAACCTGTATGCATTTAGAATTGTTTTTAAATATGTTCTGATGACCGACGTAGAACTCAACTAAACTGAACAAATCTATTTTTCCTGGAATCTTCCTGAAGTTTATAAGAGAACATTAGTGAAGAAACTGCTTCTAAAAAACTGAGCAAGATAGCAGACAGATAAGGTGAGGAGAGTTTTTTTTAAAAGGTTTAGATTATATACATATATATTAAAAAATAAATAAACTGACCTAAGCTTTGAAATCAGCCTGGGTAGTCTGGAGGAGCAGCACAGATCCACAGCTCATACAGGACAATTTGATGATTGGAGTTCAGAAATTTGTCCTGTATGGAAAAGTGGCAAAGAAAGAAAGAAAGAAAGAAAGAAAGAAAGAAAGAAAGAAAGAAAGAAAGAAAGAAAGAAAGAAAGAAAGAAAGAAAGAAAGAAAGAAAGAAAGAAAGAAAGAAAGAAAGAAAGAAAGAAAGAAAGAAAGAAAGAAAGAAAGAAAGAAAGAAAGAAAGAAAGAAAATCTAAATGTTCGTCATCTTTCGACCAGATTTTACGGGTCAATTATCTGTAAGCTTCTGCTATTACAAGTTTAGGCTCCAACAACGACAAAGTAATTTATGTCTATTTCATTGGTCTTCAGTCAGTAAGTATGATGAATGTTTTTTACTGGTGGTAAAATGGATTCTGCTTGACAAAAAAAGATATTTCACTACCTTTCAACCTCTACAAAAATTTGAATTACTACACACTAACATATTTTCTTTCCATCATTTTCCAAACATGTCAAAGAAGAATCCTAGATGGACTGTATAAGATTTCACTATCTCTGTTATTTAACTTCAACAATTTACCTGACGTGCGTGAAGCACAGCAACTATCTGCTTCTTATTTAACTTCTCGTTTGCACATTAAAGTCGTGTGTGCTGTAGATAAGCAATGCACACACACACACACAATAAACACACACGGCCTCACCTGCTGCAGTAAAACCACGCTGACCAGACAAACCCACTGTGTTCCTAACAAACTAACCCCTCCTCAGGCACCTTCAAACACACGCACATGTGCTCACACACACCATTACTCTTTCTTTCTCTCTATCTACAACATTTAATTCCCTTTGGAAAGGACAGGTGCAAACGCTGATTGAGCCTGAGCCAGATTTAGCCCCAGCTCTCAGTGTGCGTCCAGCTGTACTCTCCGACCCACTGAGATCGATGTCCAGCCAGCCAGGCAGCCAGCAGGCAGGCAGCCAGTATAGCAGCCAGTCAAGCGGGCTGCACCCAGCGGGCAGAGGGGGCCCACGGCTTTCCCCAGCCCCTGATACAGCCGCGCTTCACTGGGCTCATTGGGTAGGCCGCAGTGGGGCACCGGCGGTGCCAAGCCCAATCACTGCACCACTGGTGCAGGATGTGCTCAAGGCAGAACTGGGAGGGGAGCCTACAAACCTGCTGGACGTCTACCTATTTTCCCTTCGCAGCCTCTGTTAAAACACCTTTCTTTCTTTTGCCTTCTCTCTGCATCCTCCTCTACATCTCCACCTCTCTTCCTCCTCTCTCCACCTCACTCTTACTCTCCTCGCTCCATCCATCTTGGAGCTACTTTGATTCAGGTCTCTCTCTTTTCCATCCTCCATCCTCCAAGCCCCAGCCGTTCTCCAGCCAACCACAGTTTCCTATTGATTTATTGATTTCTGTCTGCCTGTGGGAGAGCGGCCGCAGTCTCCCTCTGCTCTCCCCTGCATGGATTTGTCTTCCCTTTCCCCTCCTTTCTTCTGCCGCTCTCCCTCTCCACCCTCTCCATCTCCCCATCGATGCAACGGCTCTGAAACATGAATTAGAGAAAAGCAAGGTAGTCCAATTTACCCCAAGAAATCGGATTCATCTTCCCCTACACTCATTTCTGCTTTCTCTCACTATGTTCTTTTTTGTTTTTTTTACTTCTACGTACCTGTCTCCCTCCTTCATTTTCTGCTCAGTTCTGCTTTTTGTGTCATCCCCCCACATTCATCCTAATGCACTCATTTGAGCTCTAATACCAACACACTGTTTCACCCTTTTGAATTTAGAGAATGAAGAAGCTTACATTTTCAAATAAGCAACACTTGAGGTTATGAAGCTATTTGTCGTTCTACCTTCGTCTCTTTCATTACTGTTGTTGCCTTGAGCTGCAATAACACCAATTGCAATTTGAGAGCATCACGGTTTTATATAAGCTGTTTGTCCAAGCAGAGGAGAGCATACCACCCTCCCTGAACTGCAGGTTAGTGCCGGTCACCATGAGGAGCATCTGATTATCTGACCTCATGGGGTCAACTCGCAGCTTTCTGGCTTTGCTGGAACAATGCGATCTGCTGTAATTGATGGAAGGACAGAACGACAGGCAGACAGAGTGGAGGACCCTCGATCTATCAAACTGACCCTGTAATGTCAGACGCAGAGTAGAACAATTGTTTTTACAAGACAAGACCCATTAAAAATGGTAGTAATAAATCTATTATACATACCCTTCAGACTTACATGAGACTGGTATAGAAATGGATTTAAAGATATTAAATATTTGCAAATAATTGGATTCAGATCCAGAAATTTATTTTTTAAATGTCATTTTTAAGAATAGTTTAATTCAAACAAAACTCAACTTATTATGTAAGCAAAATCATACCAGAGCATTTTATTATCATTTATTATTATTTTATTATTTATTATAATGGACCCCTTTCGATCTGAATATGAAATCTGTTAAGAATAGGTTGATGTAAACTTTTCCTGGTGGGCCTTCCTTTGTTTTAAAGGAAAGCTTTTTGACTGTATCAAAAAAGTCAAATGAGCTTATTTGGTTTAGCAATGAATAAACTGCAATTAACTTTAAATCACCTCTTTACCGTCACTTTTTTGTTTTAAGTTATCTCTCAAAATTGGGTACTTACTCAGTTCACTTCTACCAATGGACTCCCTGCATTAACACTTAGCCCCCCCTAGGGGGTGTTCACCCCCACTTAGGGAGACAATGGGTTAATATATGTATAACAGGGAAGAAAGAAGGGATAATTCCTCAATTTTTAACAATTAGGAGGCGGTTGTTGACGTCACCAGTTCAATTTTCTTTTAATTTTGCTTCTTTCTTGATGAAGCTGAACAATTGAAGAGCAAATAATTTTGGTGTAATTTACCTCAGAGTTTTATTACCCAGAATAAAACTCCATCTCTTAGTCGGAGCGATGACTGGAAAGACCATCAATCTGAACCATCAATTCTAAACAATACAGGGAATTTATTCCCCTCCGTGTGCTGGGCTGGGTTACACTGCAAACCAGAATTATTTGCCTCATAATGCTGGATGCTATCATACCAAGACCTTCTGGTCAGTAAAATGTACCAACACTATTTTCAATCCTCATATAAGGAAAGTCTTCAAAGATGTAAAGTGATAACTGGAGGTCTAGGACAAGAATACTGATTAAATATGACTGGCTTCAAACACCAATAACCTTTAATTATATTAGGAAAATGTCTTATAATTTAGTTAGAATATAATATATTTTTTTCAGAAGGTTAATTTTAAAGATCATATAAACTTTAAAAGATGCATCAGTTACCTTACAGGAGACTAAATTTGGCTAATTTAAACATGATTAAAACACACAAAAATAAAAATAAAAACTCATCAACCAGCATGCACAAGTAGTGAACAGATAAAAGCCCAGGACATTCATTCTGAAATTTTTTATTCTAAGGAACAAACATTTGGAAGAGTCAAAAGGAATCAGGCAAATCAGACATGAAAGAAACCTGTAAATCGATGCTGAAACAATAACTTTAGACATCTCTTAATTTACCAAATTAAAGTGTCTTAGTTTCTAAATACTTTAACATTTTCTGTTCAGATAAATTGCTTACATTTCACGAAATTACATAAATATTCTTCTTAAAGACAATCATGGCATTTTGGAGGACAGCTGCAAGGAAGTGGTTTCTTGGATTAATCAGGATCATCTGTCCTGGGATGAACCTGACTACTGTGGAAGTGTTTAGTAGATAGAGGGACTCGAGCAAAAATAACATAACTATTGAAAATGTCCACCACAACATGAATGAAGTTGTTGCAGAGCTCGAGATCTCCTTAGTGACAAAACGCTGCACCCTAGGTGCACTTTGGAGCATAGTCAAGTATCCTTCTTCCAAAGGGCTATTACACCATGGAGTTACATCGTCAGCGCTACAAACATAATCTAAATAAACTGTTTGCATCATTTTTTTTTTCAGTTTTGATTCATAAGGGAACAAGAACTCTGACACAAAAATCAGTTTTACATTTCTTTAACATAAGTATATTTTAACTGTGAAGCTTTCCTTTATATTGTTAAGTTGATGTTGTCTCTTGATTATATATTTTATTTTTAAGTAGTTTTACTTCTGTGTATCTGCATGCTTCCATTTTCCTTTCCTTCTGCTGCCAATACACCTAGATTTCCAAACAATAAAGTTTATTTATATAATCTGCTATCCTGCTCTAGGTTAAACTTTTAATCTTGCTTTACCACTATACACTTTTCCAAGTGATCAGATCAAGTGGTTACTTTACAATAACTGCAAAACAAAACAAAAAAAACCCAGCAATACTTTTTTTAACCTGGGTTTTTGTTTTGTTTTCTGTCTGGGTTTTCAATTATTTATACCTTCCCTTCAATACAGACAGATTGACTGGAATTTCACTTGGTAAATTAAACCGCAATATGTTTGCAGAAGAAATCTGGGGACACTAAATGTCACGGTCGACTGTTTTCAGCAACACATAGCGAACGGATGATCTTTGTTAAAGCTGCCTGTTAGAAAGAAAAATAAATTTCTTCATCTTTTAGATTTGGTTTTGACAACTTTTATTTGTGCTAAAGGGCAGTTCACCAGACTTCTGTACATAAATCTATTCGAACATGTCTCCTCAAAACAAAGTCCAACAGAAATAACATTATGCGTGGCATAAATAAATAAAAAACTGTAGACAAAGAGAAAACGCATAAAAAATGACTTTAAAGAAGGAAATAATATGCTATATGAAGAAATGGACGATTTGGGGTGAATAATATTTTTTTGTTGTCTTTAAAATGTTTTTAGGGACTATTTTCCATCCAATTCAATGTGTTTGTGTAATTTACAACAGCTTTATATTGAACATTTATCATAAAAGAAATCAACCTAATAATGTTATTTTATTTGCTTACTGTTTTAACTCCAGTCTTCTCTGTAATCTTCACTAATCTAATCTAATAGGTTAAACTTGCAGTACAGTCAGATGTTTTTTTACAGTAAAAATAAAGCCCAGCTTCAGCTGCCAAACCTTCCCCTTCTTGCTCTCGGGAAATGATGTTTCTTGTCCAGGAAAGGCTTTCTATATAAAGACTAAATCCCAAATGGGGCTGCGACGATGGAGTGGGGGATGCGGGTGTTGTTTGACAGCAAATCTTCAAGAAGAGACTACAGCTCTGGATACTGCCACAGAGCAGAATGCTTCTTGTATTGATAAAATCCATACTCCTGAGATACGACTGCGTGCAACAAGGAGCGTGAGATTAGTTTCCTGCCTGAAACCCGGTTAATTCCACAGAGGGGGGAAACACTTCTGCACCTGAGGCCCTGAGAGCCGTCCGCTTCAAACAGTCAAACTGCACAGCCATTGGAACGTATATTATGTACTTTTGTTAAACATGTCCTTTAGGAAACCAGTACAAATATAACTCATAGTCAGACCTAGGCTTAAGCAACCTTAGCCAAGAAAAAGCTATATATCCATTTGTCAAATAAGGTATAATAATTCATCTTAGGATCAGTCAGCTGAAATCTACAATATTTAGAATTTAATCTTGTAAAGTTTTACATACATTGTAAGTAGACAATTCAATAAATCCACAATAGTAAAATATTGGATTGTAATAAAAAACTCAAAATTTGATATTATTATTATTTTTAATTCATTTAAAATTCTAGTATATTAAAAAATACAGAAAAGAATTTTTGATTTGAGATTGTATTGAATTCTCCTTTTATAGGTGAGCACACAGTGCAGTACAAAACTTTCATATTTATATGAAACACAGTAAAGCACTAAATATGTCCTAATAATGATGCTCTGCCATCAAACCAATTTTTTTTTTTACAAAAAACTGTCAAAATAGTGTTCCAAGCAAGAGCAAATGGTTATTCTTATCATTTTGTGCATATAAGCTACTATCTCTGATGAAGCAATTATAAATTCTGTTGAATTATGATTTTTTGTTTTTTTACATTTTTTCTTTTGTGTATTATTGTAAATTTTTGTTTAAAAAAACAGACAACAAAGCAGGTATTGACAACAGCATCTTTAAGAATGCTCATAAACTGAAAAGAAAAGAAAAACAAACAACTTTCTAAAATCATGTCGACAGATTTGAGTTGGGGTTGTGTAGGTAAAGCCAAACAAGAGGTGCATTGCTTTAGGTAGGTTGTTGAGAGTGTGCATTACGAGGCTGCCCTCAAGGATGATCCCCACTCTGGAGGATATTGTTGTGGTGATACTTGGCTTACAGCCCTTTTACAAGCCTGGCTTTCAGCCTTGTTGCCCTCATAACAGAGGTTTCCCCCTGGAAGCTTCACAGAGTCTGCATAGTGCAAGAATGAAGAAATATATAGAAGATATTCAAGTTAAAGGTCCTTTACCAACTATTAGCTACTTTACACACCCCTTAAGGTATTTTAAAGGTTTCGTCTGGAAATCTGACTTCTTCATGTTAAAACGTGTGTGTTGGTGCAGGGCTTTAAATAAAGCCTAAGGAAAATCTGGAGTGTAAGATTGGCTTGGTTTCTTTTCCTGTGGGCTCTTTGTTTAAACCAGAAAAGCCCTCAAGGGCACATTCTCCACAAAGCAAGATTTTAGTTGCCCTCCTTCAATTTTATCATTGATGGAAGGGTTCTAACCTTAGCCTACCTTGCTATTACCATGGCCATCTTTATACGACCAAAAGAGGTGATTCCACTAATCAGGGATTCAACTGCAGGCAGTCTTAATTGCTGCTACTCGTGTAATGATTTACCCATTGCATAATAGATATAAATCATGGTAAGCGACCCAAGACAAACTGCTAATGGTGTCAATCCTACATCAATATGAACATGCATGCAAGAGTTAAATTCTCATACATAAAAAACTGATTTAAAAAATGGCCCAGATGAGCCCTAAAGCAGCATAATGTAAGTTCCAGTCATTTTGCAGATGTTTGCCTCGTCTGGGAATGAGTTTAAAGGACACCAGTGTTTTTCATGTTCATGGCTGAAGAGCATAAGCATTGCAGTCTACTCTTGCAACTGTGCAGGTCTTTTGTCTAGAGGCATAATGTCTTCTGAGGTAAGCATGTTCTAAACACTGAAGTTATTTTGAAAGGAGAAACTTCGGCAAAAAGACGGGCAGCCATCTGTACTTCTATACATTTTGATTTCCTTTTATTGTTGAAAACCACCCCAATATTTGCTTGTTTTGTTCCTATTCTGTCAATGACTTGATGAAATAAAATGATGAAATTGGCCTTTTTCATCTTACTAGACTGTAGAATCTGTGATGGAGTTAAAGGTGCACATGTGGCTGGTCTTTTGGGATCCATCATCAGAAACAAGCACCTGCATTCTCTCGCTGATGTGTCCATTACAGGTGAAGCTGAGCAAAGAAGGCAGGTGGACCAGAGCACGCAGCACGTCACACCTACATGCACACCCTGAGAATCTGACCCGAATCACTCCCTCATTAAATAAGTAAAGAACCGTATAGAGGCAGCCGTGTGATGATCCTGGCACTGGCACTGGGGCTGATTCTGCCTCCAATTAACTCTCTGGTTTAGTCTCCATCCTCTCTGCAATTATCTCTACTGGTTTCACCTGTCGCCACCCGCATAGAAGCTCCGTCCTGATCAGTCTCCAGTGCCAGATCGTTTTGAGCCAGCCCGGTAAGAACCTTCCAGCCTTTTACATCCCTCTCTGGATTTCTCTGCCTGTCTGAGTCCTGATACTGGATCCCAGACCAACCACCCCAGTGCTTCTGATCCCTTTTCTGCCTGTGAGTACCTGAGCCTACATGCCCCCTTTACTCTCTGTGTTTATCAGGAGATTGCTGGATTACACCCTCCTGTACCTCTGCTGTTTTATTGGACCCCGTTACCGAACATGGACTGTCTCTGGACTAAAGCCCCTGGAAAGCTCACACAGTTTGTGGACCGCTCAACGGTCTGCCCCCACAAACAAGTGGACGTCTCTGTCCCCGAAGCCTCCTGTCTGTCTCTGGCCTACACTCAGCGCTCTGGCTCCTCTGGTTACCAGGTTAGTCCTTCGTCAGCTCCTCAGTTCTAACCTGCCACTGCAGCCTCTAACCTGTCCCTCTGCCTCTAGGACCTTCCGGCCATTTATTGAGCGCTGCACACCCGGGAGCCAGCGCTGTTTAAACCCTGCTTTTTTCAATAAATACTTTAAACGTCACTAACCTGTCGGGGTTGAATCTTGGGTCCAAATCCAGTACATTACAAGCTGTGGTAAATAGAGAAAAAGTTATTGCAAGGGCATGTATGAGAAAGAAAAACGTATATATAAATAACTTTTAAACTTGTGAAATGCATCTTTTAGTTCAAAAACACCACCATAAATGTCCAACATCATAACCAATAACCAATCATTTTCGTGGCATCTGGCTACATGTCTTGTGACGCCATTACGCCAGGTTAGCATTCAATGATGTCACCAGTGCAACAGAAATCAGGAAATATAAACAATGCAGAGCAGCATTTTTAAAAGCCAGGGCGTAAAAAGTGTGCTTTATTGTTTCATTCTATTGTTTCTCTGAATCTCTCTTACCAGTGCTGCGCCATGTTTACCGAATGTAAGCAGAGTTGTTTTTGGGGGCAGTCTTAACTGGAAATTGGCTCCTTACTCAAATTCTGTTTTGGGCCCCATGGGATCTTAGGGAAGCTTTGCTGAAACAAGTGCACACACAAACAGAAAAGCTGCTCAGTCCCCCTGTCTGACGCCTCGGACTTGGCAGGAGCAAAGGGGGGTTTGGGTGTCTGCAGGCCAAAGAGTGGCAGCACCAGGACTGACGTCTTCCTGGCTGTCTGGCTGCCGACAGGTCTGCTCGATCAATACACCGACTCTCTGCTTCTCTTCCTGTCCCCCCCTCTTAATCTGTTCTTTACTTTATTTCCTCTAAATCTAATTATTCCATCTGTTTCAGATGTTTTTCTTTCAAAGTCTATCCTTAATCAACAACCACTAACCTCCCATCGTTACTTTAGCCTTCCTGCTCCCAACTTAGCTGTGCAAAGATGTTCAGGCAGTAGATGATGAGTGTGTAGTTGCTCCAGTTCAAGCTCCTCAGCCACCTGAGCCCAAGCACCTGGCAAAATGCAATTATTAAAGGTGATATTATTGACTGTGCACTCCATCAGAAGAGCTTTAAAATGAACAGTCTGAAATAAACATAAATGCCGCCTTCACCTTGAAAAACATTTAGTAGGAGAAGAGAAAAAGCAGCAATGAAAGCCCTCCATGCAGCACTGCTTTTCACAGCAGTAACAGTCCACATAATGATGAAAGTGCCTTTTATATTCTCCAGCACACTATTCATATCCACGTGTGCTTAATTCCCGCTTGTATACAAGTTTCCATAATGCGGTTGCCTGCCTCCTTTAGAGCATGAAAACCCTTTGAGATCAAGAACACCGGTCTCAATGGAGCTTTGAAGGATGAAAAGCAAAGGAGTCTGTAGGCACATATAAAAGGACTAAATGAGTGTGAAGGATAAGATCAGGTGTGTTTTAACACTTTTCCTCTTTGATAACAGCAAAAAATGACTTGATTTTAGGATCATCTGAAGGCTAATGTATATACGGAAAAGCTCAAAAGTTTGGAAACTTTTTGAGTGAATGTTTTAGTAAAGTTGAACTGCACTCTGGAAGACAGCATGTGAAAAATGTATTCCTGGATTCAGGCCAAGAAAAAAAACATTATCAGGTCTCAGACTGTATTACTTTGTAATCGTAGAAACATAGCAATAATTGTGTTTTATTTGAATTTTATATGGTCGATCAACCCAACTTGATCCAATCAAACAGGCCAAAGAAATGTACAGAATACATCAGATAAAACATACAATTACAAATAGCGTCACACAAATATTAATTACAGATGTAATGGATGGATGGATGGATGTACATGTGATAATCGCTATAATATTTTTATTAAACCAATTAAATTTTCTTAGGCAAGGCTGGACATCTATATTTTAATACAATATTTCCCCAAACAAAAGGACATTGCAGTGGCCTAAAGCTATCATAAATAGTTAAAGAGAATTAAAGTAAAAAAATTATAAAATGATTGTTAGATAAATATGAAGAAACATAAAATTACTGATAAAAACAATGAATAGAAAGTTGGAATCAAAACTGAAATGATCACGATTAAAGTGCACAGCCAAAGGCCACTTCAAACAAACACATTTTAATCTTAATTTGAAGCTTTTTGGGATCTCAGTTCTTTTACAGTTTTCTGAGGTTTTGTCCCAGATAGGTGGAACATAAGAACTAAAAGCTGCTTCTTCATGTTAGCTCTGGTTCTGAGAGTACATAGTAGATTAGAGAAAGAAGACCTCAGAGTTATGTGTGGCTGATAAACTTACAGCAAGTCTGTAATTTATTTCAGAGCTAAGCCATTCAATACTCTCTGTGATACAGGGAGCTAGTGTATGACTTTAGAACTAGACTAGTATGCTCCACTTTCATAGTTTTAGTGAAGACTTGGACAGCAACATTCTAGATCAGTTGTAGTGTGTGATCGACTAATTAGGCAGACCTGTAAGGACAGTTCAGCACTAATCAATTCTACTATAGATGAACATACAAATAATTTTGTAGAGACATCAGTCCTTCCATCCTGGAGATCTTTTTTAGTCGATAGAAGACCAACATTTTTACTGTCTTTACTGTATGTGTCTTTCAGAGTTTAGGTCTGAGTCCATCACTAAACCCAGTTTTCTAGCCTGATTTGTGGTTTTCGCTGTATTAACATTGGTTAATGTGGTTTTAACTTTAACATTTAAACAATCTTGACTTGTTCCATTTTTTTTTTTTTTTTTTGTTATGATTCAGCTGAAGATTTTGGCACAAGCATGGGTTGATTCCTTCTATGCATCTTCCAAGAGCTTGAATAGGTTTTTAGTCTCTAACTGTAATGTACAGTTATGTGTTGTTTGTACACTTATGTCACCTTATGTTGCTTATTAAATCAGAGTTAGGTGGAGTATGTGTATGGCTCTACCTTGCTTATACCTCATCCAAACTAGTGAGGTGATCATGAGCTATTTTGTTATATTTATGCTGATATAAGTTTAGAATGCTGGAGGACATATGGGCCACTCTTCATTTTTCTGTTTCTATTCTCACATTCCTCAGTATTTGTTAGTTCCACCCATAACTTCATGTTTTTTTGTGCTGTTTTGTATCATAGTAGCATTAACTGGTCTCCTACTGTTTGACTCTATCCTGGAATGAAATATTAGCCGTAATGCTGCAGTAAACATTTTTGTTTGTAAATGTTGGAGTTTGCCCTAATTTTCAATGAAGTCCTATTTTGTGGATATTTTTTTTACTGTGTCTAATGTGCTATCTTTCATGCTAAAACGTGGCTCAGAGATTGTCTGACAGTCTCTGACAGTGTCTTTGCTGGACTGGGCCACCTGTGGAGCTAGTTAACAGTTTCCTTTTTGCATATATCTGCGTTTTTGTATGTCTTCTATCTCCTTGAACCCCATTTGGCCTTGGCAGAGGCCCTTCACACTGAGCCTGGTTATACTCAAGGTTTATTCCTGTTAAAAAGGAGTTTTCCCTTCCACTATCACTGCATGCATGCAAGATGCAAGCACCATGATAGCTCTGAGAAATGTGTTCTTCTTGAAACACTACATCAGCTAAGAAAAGCTGTAAAATAGCTCCATCATCAACTCATTCGGAGCCAGACCTTTATTGGACATAAGCAGGATGCTGTGAAAGATTAAAGGCCTGATCTTCAAAGATTCCAAATAAAGGCTGTAAATTTGCATCTCTATTTTATTTTTAATACTTGTAATAAATGGTATGTTGCAGGTGATCTACAATGATTGCTACAGAAATAATCAGAGCGGCAAAATGATTTGTGTCTGCTTATCAAAATGGGCAAATTGTGTCTTCTACTCGCAGAGTTGCCTTTGAAAATCTGCTCTGCCTTTACAAAAATATGTATGTCTGTTTAAGAAAAGCTAAGCTTCTAAAGATCAGATCAGTGTCAATAAAAGATTTAAAAGAAAACATAAATGTTCTTTCTTCATATGTCTTCCCCAGTCGGCAGAGATATTGGCCGTTTTTCAATTCATAAGAACATGAGTACGGACTTGTGTCCTCTCCAAGTATGTTCTTGAGAAAAAAACAGGAAAGACTTTTAGTGTTACTGGCCTGAAGTAGAATGGGAGCATGCAGCATCATCAAACACAGCTATGCTAAGAGAACTTTGGAATTTTTAATTTTAATCACACATCCAATCGGTAAATGTTCTTGCCTCAAATTATCTTAAAATGTACTTTTTTTTAAAAACAGCAACAGAAAAGAGAACTTTTAACTTAATACTCTGAGCTCTTTGAGTCCTCCCCGGGAAGCTGCTGCTGCCGCAGTGCATGCTGGGACAGCTGTCAATCTCAAGAATGGACAAGTCTGCTCTGATGCATGAAGAGGGAGGGGCGAGAACAACATCCGGGGACTTTATCCGTTCTCGGTCTTCATGTTCTTATGAATTGGAACAGTACTAGGGGTGAGGCTGATGACATTTTTCGAGTACACGAGCACATGAGAATGCGCAAGTACACATATTGGGAAACGACTACTGTTTATCTTTTTTTGACAGATCTGGTCAATAGACAGTATCTCATAGTAATGTGTAGTCTGGTGTCATATGTGCTGATGATCATCTTCCCTAGTGGTCTGGGGCACTTCTGTTGTCATACGCTAGTTTACAGCTTTTCTTTCAGTTTAATTTGCTAGATTGTTTTCTTTGCATGTCTTTGTGTTTGAATGTTAGTCTCACAATTTTATTTTGCTGGTCTCATTAATGTGTTTGCAGTACCTTTAGCATATTGCTGTGAATTCATATTTTTGCCCAGCTTTTGCACTTGGACATAAATAACCACTGACCTTCTCATCTGGGTGCAGCATTTAATAAAAACGTTAAATAGGTCTATTTCACAGGTCAAAGTTTAAGTTTATAATTAAAGCACAGTTCTCACGACTGATGAAAGATTGTAGTGACTGAGAGGTTTATATTTAAGACTGTTGGTAATTTTCAAGAATGAAGAAGGAAAACTTTTAAAGATCGACGTTCTCATTGTAGTTTTCAGAGATAAAATCACAATAATTAATTCCCTGATATTATGCAGCACGTCTAATATTTGGTAAAGAACCTCTGAGGTCTTCACAAAAGAGCTGCATTTATACTGGTTGTGGATTACATCTAGGGGATCTGTACTTACTGGTGGCTCACTACTGAGGGCAAAGCTTCATAGCTTACAGAATGAGCGCCGTACATGTCAAATTTGTTTTATTAATTTTCTTGGAGGAATAACATATGTTTTTGCCATTTATCAAAAATTCATTACTTTGTGACAGACATTCATGTAAAATCGCAAATAATGAGATTTATAGCTAAAATTTGAGAAATTCACAGGACAAAGATTCCTTTTGGTCAAAGTTTTAAGGGTGAAGGCTTGTATCTATAGAAAGAAAAATGTTTGGAAAATAATTTTTAAAGCTTTTTATTAGCTGGAAAAACCTGATTCCTAGAATATTATCTCAACATCTTACAGCCTTGGGCTCCTAAACAACTGTACTAAATTAAATATTTTCACCATCTACCATTCAAAAGAATATCTAAGAAAGAATAGCACAGTGTGCTAAGGTAAAACTTTTCTCAGTTTGTAATGCCATTAAATATTGAATGTAATGTAAATCCCTTTATTGTCCCACAAAGGGGAAAATCGTTCTCTACATTTGACCCATCCCCTTGGGGAGCAGTGGGCTACCATTGTGTGTCCAAGAAGCTTAACAGCTGCAATAGGCTTAGACTGCTGGAGGACATAGGGACCCCTTTTTGATCATTCTGCTTCATTTTATCTCTATTCTCCCACTCTGCAAAATCTGTTAGTTCAATCTCTAACATTACAGTTTGCTCTCTCAGCTTTTTCTCATATTAGCTTCATCTGGTCTGTTCCTGTTTAGCTGTGACTCCATCCTGGAGAGAAATATCAGCTGTGCTGCTACCATCAACACCTTTGTTTAAAGATGCTAGAGATCAGCCTGTTTTTCAGTGTAGTCCTGTTTCTCTGACTGTGACTAAATGGATGTGCTCTCTTTCATCCTCTAACATGGGAGCTGGCTTTGAGCTCGTCTGCCTGGCTGTGTGTTTCCTGGAGAGGGCCGCCTGTGGAGCTGGTTGACAGTTGCCTTTTTAGTATCTCTGCTTCTGTCTCCTTGAACCCCAGTCGGCCTCGGCAGATGGCCACTCACACTGAGCTTGGTTCCGGTTCTGCTGGAGGTTTCTTCCTGTTAATAGGAAGTTTTTCCTCTCCGCTGTCGCTACAAGCATGCTTAGTGTGAGGGATTGCATTTGAGTCAATGAGTCGATGCAATCAACTGGTTTTCCTTGGATAGAAAACTTTAAATCAATTTGACTGTATGATCTGGTTGAACTGTAAAGTGCCTTGAGGTGACATGTGTTGAGAATTGGCGCTATATACATAAACTGAATTGAATTGAATGGAATTGTTATTGGACATTTGACATGAGAAAAGGGAAGATGGAATCAAATAAGCAACCTCTTACGTCTTACAATGCTAGAAAGGATGACAATTAAAAATAAGTAGCTTTATAAATTCAAGCATCTTATAAAAATGTATGATTAACTTTTTGTTCACTGTTGCTGTGCCTGCAGCATGTGTTATATGCAATAGCCTTGGGAAAAGGAGAGGTTAATGTCAACTTTATACCATGTTAAATCTAGTGCAGGAGTGTGTGTGTGTGTGTGTGTGAGGTCAGGGTTCTTATTTTTTCATTTTTTTCTTCTTTTTTGGGAATGACCTCACCCAGTGAGGAGCCCTCTCTCATCTCTAATCTCTTTTAGCTCGGATGCTTTACTTTCCCATCATGCTTTTTTTTTCCTTGTGACCCTTGGGTAATAAATCTAATGGTCTAAAACTTCTGCTACATCTCATCACTATTTCCCCACCCCCTTTAACAGAAAATACGCGAGAAACTATACTCTTTATGTTCTCTCGAACTTCGTTATGCTGTGCCAGAAAGGAATGATTTCACAGGAAAATGTATATATCAGTTTTGATTTTTGTCTACTTTCGTGCAATATGGGTCTGCTTTAGTGGAATAAACATTGATTTTTTTAAGCTTTTTGTGCATTAGCTTTCAGATTTGAAATCGTATTTGCAGGAGCTGTTTGTGATCAATGAGAAAAATCAAGATTTATAGCTGTGATGTAATTGACAAGGAACAAAACATCTCACTGCCTGAGACGGGTGCTTTATATGTAATTTCACAATATCTTTATGTTATATCAGTTTCTTACAGAGCAGGAGAAATGTAGAACCTAGGTGAAATTAAAAAAGCTTTTTTTCATTTCATGATTTTGTAAGAGACCCTTTTTGAAAAAGGTGGTTTTCCCCCTAAAGTTTGCTGACCCTTTCAGCATTTATAATACCTGGTAAAGACAAAGCTTGGCCAACTCAACTTTGCTGAATTGTTCCATATCAGTGGCATTATGTGGCTTTCTGGCACCAGTGATCTATTTAAGGTCAACATAGAGAATCTGAAATTAATTCTAGATGGGACTTTGACTAAGCCATCCCAAAACTTAGTTACTTAGTTTGCTGTTGTTCTTTTACTCAGCCTTTCAGGGCTCAGTTTAGGGGTCTGCTTTGGATCAGTGTTTGTGCTTCATGAAAAACTCCTCAAGTTTGAGATAACATAGTGGCAGGCTTAAGTTGGAAGGCAACTGGATTTTGCCTTCCAACTTAAGCCTGTATTGTGGTTGCCATGATCAGGATGACTGAGTATTTACACAGGCATTACACATGACAAACACAGAGTTCCATTCTTGTCTTATCAACCAATAAAAATCACTTACTTTAAAAACGGGAATCTTGGGGATTACAGAACAGCATGAGAATGTCATGGGAAACATGTACAGGCCCATGTTGCCATTTGGACCTGTCCACCCATCCATCCACCCATCCATCCATCCATCCATCCATCCATCCATCCATCCATCCATCCATCTGTCTATCCATCCATCCATCCATCCATCCATCCATCCTTACATCTGTCCATCCATCCATCCATCCATCCATCCATTAATCCATCCTTACATCTGTCTATCCATCCATCCATCCATCCATCCATCCATCAATCCATCCTTACATCTGTCTATCCATCCATCCATCCATCCATCCACCCATCCATCCATCAATCCATCCTTACATCTGTCTATCCATCCATCCATCCATCCATCCATCCATACATCTGTCTATCCATCCATCCATCCATCTATCCATCCATCCATCCATCCATCCATCTGTCTATCCATTCATCCATCCATTCATCCATTAATCCATCCTTACATCTGTCTATCCATCCATCCATCCATCCATCTGTCTATCCATCCATCCATCCATCAATCCATCCTTACATCTGTTTATCCATCCATCCATCCATCCATCCATCCACCCATCCATCCATCCATCCATCCATCAATCCATCCTTACATCTGTTTATCCATCCATCCATCCATCCATCTGCACCTTGTGGCTCTGGAGCCCCCAAGTGGCTCTTTAGACCTTCTGTAGTGGCTATGAATAACCTTTAGAAGCACTTTTTTCCCCCAATTTTTCTACTTAATAATTGCTCTGAATTTCTGCATGATAAGGAACCTAAAAGTACCATTAAAGTTGTTTTTTTTATGGGGGTGCACCAATCACAGTTTTCTGGCCAATCACTGATCTTTAAAAAGTTTAACACGCCGACTCCAATTTTGACTGATCACTATTTGTTTTTCAATGTTTCTTTCACTTTCACACTTTCAATGTTTCAAGTTTATTTTGCAACATGAACTACTTGTTTTAAATGCACAAGATAACACTATCAAAAAAAAAAAAAGTCCTCCAACATTGACAGTGGTCTTTGCAGTGGTAGGTGAGATTTCTGGATCAGATTGGTTTTACATTTAAAGCTACAGTGTGTAATTTTCAGCGACATCTAACGTCCAGACTGCAGACCGCAGCAACATGAACATCTCCCCCCCACCGCTTCTCCCCCCCAACAGTACGGCGAGCGTTACGGGACAAAATGTCTTCCACAACGTCCGCATCACCTACCTTCTCAAGTAATGAGGTTTGTTTACATAGATAATTTTACAGATAGTATTTCATTAGTCTGTGTAGGGTATAGATATCAGTACCGTCTCAGTTCATCCCCCTCAACTTGCCGTAGTTACTTTCGAGCGTAATGGGCGATCTCGCAATCGCTAGTTTGTTGGCTCTGCGCTGCCGTAGTGCAAAGATGTCTGCCTCCATGGCTGCGAGACCCGCTCCTATGTAATTATAAATAACAAATTCTAAGGCAACGCAAATATTAAGGTTAAGAGGCTGAGCTCGTAGATGATGATAAATAACATAGTTATGTATAATATATTAGATTTCTGACTGTATATCCCTGTAATTATTACACACTGTAGCTTTAATATCGCCTAGACAACGATCTCCTAAAATGAATAAAATCAAAGCCTACCGATCAGCTGACAGCTGAACCCTTTCTTTTCCATCCATTCCTATTGACACCAGGTTGGAAATAGTAACCTTTGCTATGCTATTTTCCACAAATATCAATATCCCATAGAAAATGTAAACATCCTAATTATTTTCAAATAATATATCTTGGGTTGTTAATGTAAATAAAATCAAGCAGAGGTTCTTTAAAAATGAAGAATATTTTTCTTTAGTAGATATTTCTGAAAGAAAAGAAGCCTTTTATCCAGAAACTCACAATATATGTGGCCCTAGGTTTGAATAATTTAGGTGGGCAGAGAAAAGAACCTGTGAAGCCTGAATTACCTTTGCAGTACCTCAAATCAATGGAGTCCCAAACCCTTTCCAGTCTGTTTCCAATTCTTTCTCATCTGCTCCGGAATTTATTTAGATATGAGGACAATGTCCTGCCTCTTGGGACATTTACCTGTCTTTATGTTACCTCAGGTCATCTTGTAATCCTGGCCAAGGTGAAACAATGAACATAACAGTGAACCAAAAAGATTATTTCAAAAAAGGCCATTCTTTGTTTGAATATCCTTTTAACATAATAACCAAAATCAGTATTTTGAAACTGCAAGAATAAAACAGAACGTTTATATCAACAATATTAACAAATAGTTTACTTCGGTGGTGAGACTGTTAAAGAAAAAAAGGAAGCAACCTTTATAAAGGGAAATACTTTCTGAAAGGACTTTAAATCTTACTTTTTAAGACTTTAGTTACCTTCCTGTTTCTCAATCTCTCACTTTTTTGTGATTCTCTGAACATCTCCTGACTTTATTTTAGCTTTTTCAAAGTAAAGGGATAAAAGCAGCAAATCTGTTCACTCTCATCCCTTCTAATTACTCATCTTCATCATCTTCATCACCTGCTTTTCTTTCTCTTGTGAAAGCCTCTTTAACAACTCGTTTTGATGTTCTGCCAAGAAGCCTATCTTAAATACGCATACAAACACGGTAAACCTCTAAACACAGATATATACGTCCCTTTTTTCCAGACCGCCTTTTGTGTGTATCTGCAGCCTTGAAGGATCTTGAGGAGTGTCTTAAAAGCATGAAGAGGTTCTAAGAGGTACACACAAGCAAACACACACACACTAATGGCCATTATCGGTGAGCAGTAGAAGAGACACACTTCAGAGGGTCTTTTCGTCTGTCTAGTCTTAAGAGGAAGGGACTGTTTTTTGGGTCCCTTAAAGGCTCCCAAACTGAAGCATCTTTCTTTACCTTTGTTTGGAGTTAAGGTCAAAAATCTCAATATGTTGTTGCTTGCACAACAACCCTATTTGTGGGTGGAGGGGGTGGGTGGTGTGGGTTGTTTGTGTATAATTGCGTTTGCAGCATGGATGTGTGACACCTGATTTATTGGATCGGATCAAATTAAAAAAATAAAGTGGACAACATAGATATAAAAAAGGAATCATGTCTCCTTTTTTTAAGAAAATTCTTTAAATTGTTTAATTAAAATTCTTTGAACAGTTGGCAAACACAATATGTTTTCAAGACTTCTTTAAATACAGATGAACAAATGCGAAGATTTTACAAACATAAAAAAAATCAAGGATCTTTACTACCCATTGTGAGAGCACTCTGCTATTTTTCTTTTTGTTCTGGGAGCTCCAAAAAGTTTTATTGTGTGTGGTTTTTCTTTGCTTGAATACCAGATGTTAGTGGCTTATATATGCTGTTCTGTAAAAGAATATTGACCTAGCATTAAAAGTTACATACAGCCTTGCAAAAATATTTATCTCCACAAAAATGTTTGCGCTCCGGTTCAGCTAAAACCTTTAATTTACTTTATTGGAGTTTTTTTTTTTTACACTAGATGGTGGAGTATAACTTTAAACTTGAAGAAGTTAGATTTGAATGTTTCTACAAATACAAATCTAAAATGGTGCCATAATTATTCATTCCACTTAGGCTAAATTAATACTTTGAAGAACATCTCTCACGGTAGATTCAGCTAGAAGTGCTTTGGTCCAGATCTCTACCAGCTTTGCACACATGGGGACTAAAACTCTTGACCTATGTATTGTTTATAAAATAGCTTAAGCTTACAGAGGTATCAATTGGATTTAGGTTTGAACTTTAACTAGGCCCTTCTGACATCAGAATATGATTATAATCATGGACATTGATCCAATTTGTCTCACTAACTTACTTTGTGAGAAACTTCAGAAGACTCAAGTGGAGGCATCAATGATCGCCTTGAACAAAGATTACCTGACAAAAAGACCACAGTTTGTTAGACTGAAGGGTAGGGTTGCACCGATACCAGTATCGGGTGGGGCCCCGATACTGGATTAAAATGGAGGTATCGGTATCGGCGAGTACCAACAAATAGGGCAACGATACCATTTTGAGAGCCAAGAGTTTGTTCAACTATTGTCACCCATTCCAGGTAGCCAATAAAAAGTTCTACTGAATTCACTTTGTATTAGTCTTTTTGCTGCTTCACAAAGGTAGGCATCAGCTTGACAAAGCCATGATGGCAATTATTTTACATCCAAGTAGTATGCAGTTCTTCATATATATACACACACACGCACACATCAATTTCAAACAGATGGTATTGGTATGGTATTGGTATCAGCAAATACTGTACAGCGAGGTATTGGGTATTGGTATCGGGGCCAAAAAATGGCATCGGCGCAGCGCTACTGAAGGCTCAGCTGTCCAATCAAGTAGTCAGCAGCACAGGAGCACCACAGGGGACAATACTCTCTCCATTCCGTTTTACTCTGTACACCCTGACTTTCAGTACTAGACAGAGTCCTGTCATCTGCAGAAATACTCAGATGACTCTGCAGCATTGGAGCATCAAAGATGGACAAGAAGCTGAGTGCAGAGAGCTGGTGAACCGCTTTGTGGGATTGTGTGGAACAAGAACAAGTTGAATCATATTAACATCATGGGAGAAGAAGTGCTGGTGGTGGAAGAGTATAAATACCTTATTGTTCACTTGGGCAACAAACCGGACTGGAGACACAACTGTGAAGAAAAGACAGAGCAGACTGATCTTTCTAAGGAAGTTTAGGTCCTTCTGCGTTTGCAACAGGATGCTACATGTCTTCTATCATTCTGTTGTGGAGAGTGTGATCTCTTCCTTCTTTTTTATTAGCTCAACAAGCTAATAAAAAGGCAGGCTCCTTTCTAGTAACTCTAGAACCTCTGGAGAGTATTTATCAAAGAAGAATTGTTCATAAAGTGAATAAAATTATGGACAACATTAATCATTCTCTTCAGAAATTTGTTAAACAAGAGTGTGTTCAGTCAGAGGCCACTTTACATCCGGTACAACACAGACCGCTACAGAAGATCCTTCCTTCCTAGAGATATGAACACCTACAACAGCTTAATGTGAAAATAAAACAACCTATGATTTACTGCAACATTTAATTTACCTCTGGTATTAATGAAGTATTTTGGGATTAAATTTGTGATCAAAATTAAATTTGAACTGGGTTGAATTGAAATTATATTATTGCAGCTCTGTCTGTTTTATTCTAACCTGCGTTCCAATGCCTGTTTCTGGACTGATCTCTAAAGGTGGGACAGAAGAAACAAAAGGAACTTGAGTACAGTTACAGGGACATTAGTACTAATATAGGTACGTAGTAGTGGTACTTGGAGTATTACTGGCCACAAAATGTACACCACCCTTCAAGGGTATTTTTTTAAGGTACTGTACGTAGTCATGGTATTAGGTTTATTTTTATTTATACCCCAGTCACTTAGTTTGGTTGCATGCTTTTTTTATGTGACAAGTATCATGCTTGTGTAATTTTTCTTATCTTTGTCCTGTAAGCTTTGTTTTTGCTTAATTTATTAATAAATATAATTTTTATATCAGGTCAACAAGCCAATGCAGTGGAAGTGAACAAATGTTACAAAAAATAAAATAAAATCCAAGATCAATTGTTAAAAAACAAGAAGACATTTGATTCCAGGAGGGATAAAACCTGAGTTGTGCTGGGAAAACAGTCTCACCACTGAAGAACACTGAAGCTGGAGGTAAAGCTAAGAAAGCATTCTGATGTCGCTGAAGTTGATAGACATGTGAGTGCATGTCATCATCATTAGGAATGCTTTTAAGCCCTATCCTGGGAAGCTGTTGGTTTTAATCAAGGGTAAGGGTTAAGGAAACAACTGCTGATCTCTATTAATTCACTGGATTGCTGATCGCCCGTTGGTAGTACGGGGTTGAAGTGAAACCACTGGCCGCCATATTGGTACTCCCTAGTTAGTCGCAATGTAAACAATACTTGTCGTGCACTGCAGCATTGAACAACGATGATGTTCTCATTTTCAGGGGGGCTTAAGACTTTCAAAATAAAGATAACTTCATCCTTTTGAAACACACTGGCTGTTTCATAGCACAATAGGCACATCACATTGCATAGTCATTATGAAGTCAATGAAGTCTCTAAATGTAAAATAACATTTTATACAAATCCATCACAATAAAATGAATGTGTCGATGTAGCATAATAATACAGTTGTGCCAAAAGTGCTATTTCCAGTAACTATCACTCCAGTGTTCTAATGGTACAATGTGTTTGCTCATTGGCTCAGAAGGCTAATTGATGATTAGAAAACCCTTGTGCAATCATGTTCACACATCTGAAAACAGTTTAGCTCGTTACAGAAGCTACAAAACTGACCTTCCTTTGATCAGATTGAGTTTCTGGAGCATCACATTTGTGGGGTCAATTAAATGCTCAAAATGACCAGAAAAAGAGAACTTTCATCTGAAACTCCACAGTCTATTCTTGTTCTTAGAAATGAAGGCCATTCCATGCGAGAAATTGAAGATTTCCTACAACGGTGTGTACTACTCCCTTCAGAGGACAGCACAAATAGGCTTTAACCAGAGTAGAAAAAGAAGTGGGAGGCCACGTTGCACAACTGAGCAAAAAGATGCCAAGAAGACGCCTCACAGGTCACCAACTGGCATCTTCATTAAATAGTACCCGCAAAACACCAGTGTCAACATCTACAGTAAAGAGGCAGCTGCGGGATTCTGGGCTTCAGGGCAGAGTGGCAAAGAAAAAGCCATATCTGAGACTGGCCAATAAAAGAAAAAGATTATTTATTTATTTGTTGACTCTACTATCTGATGTTAGACACAATGTCGATGGCTACCTCAGTCAATATCTTCGAGTCAGTCTGAGATAGCCTGACTGATGTAATGCTACATACTCTACTATACTATAGTCGGAGTACAGGGGTTGGACAATGAAACTGAAACACCTCTCATTTTACTGTCAGAGGTTTCATGGCTAATTTGGACCAGCCTGGTGTCCAATCTTCATTAATTGCACATTGAACCAATAAGAGCAGAGTGTGAAGGTCCAATTAGCAGGGTAAGAGCACAGTTTTGCTCAAAATATTGCAATGCAAACAACATTATGGGTGACATACCAGAGTTCAAAAGAGGACAAATTGTTGGTGCATGTCTTGCTGGCGCATCTGTGACCAAGACAGCAAATCTTTGTGATGTATCAAGAGCCACGGTATCCAGGGTAATGTCAGCATATCACCAAGAAGGACAAACCACATCCAACAGGATTAACTGTGGACGCAAGGGGAACCTGTCTGAAAGGGATATTCGGGTGCTAACCCGGATTGTATCCACAAAAAAAAAAAAAAACAGACCACGGCTGCCCAAATCAGAGTGGGGAGTCTCAGCATGGCGGACGATGGCTTCACTTGTTTCGGGCAATCAGCAATACAGTGAATAAATAGAGATCAGTGGTTACAAACCTGGTCGACACACTCAGGACATATTTAGTAGCTGCAATGACCATCATCAGCCTTCTGGTAATAGCAATACTGCCTTCTACGTATTTATGTCAGCCCGGTGCTGGGATTCTATTTAGGCTCAAAAAGGAAATACAAACACTATCAGGATGGGCATTTGGAGTATATAGCCTTATTTTATCATAATCAACTGAATTTTGGTCTTTTTAGTGTAGGCACATAACATGATAGGGAACTTTAAAGGGATATTTTAGTTTTGGGATGTTGTGAGATACTTCTGAGCAGTCAGTTGGTCTGCAGAAAACAAGTAACTCTCAGTTTGAAGAATTTGGAGGATGCTTTTCTGGGAGTAAAAAAGAAATATACTGTAAGCATAGACAACTAAAACACAAATGCAAAAGAAATTAATAAAAAAAAAAACATGTAGGGAGAGTTACGATTTAATATGGAGTTGCTTTTGTGTTGTTACACCATAGTTGGTGTCTAATGTGCCAAAGTCATGGCGAAGAAGCTTCAAAAAAATTAGGGGAGGTGGGTTGAGAGACTGTTTACACAGGATAAAGACAAACTGAACAAGCAGCCCCTGACTGATGGGATTTCAACATAACACTCTTCTCACTTAGAAATTAGGTTAATTTTCTCAGACAAGCAACAACTATGTTTATATGTTTTGACATATAAACATAGTTTATATGTTTTGATAATCATTGCTGTGGAACACTATGGTTTCAACCTTGAACCCCAGTCGGCCTCAGCAGATGGACGCTCGGACTGAGCCTGGTTCTGCTGGAGGTTTCTTCCTATTAAAAAGTAGTTTTTCCTCTCCACTGTCTCTACAAGCATACTTAGTGTGAGGGATTGCCTTTGAGTCAATGAGTCGATGCAATCAACTGGTTTTCCTTTGATAGAAAACTTTGAATCAATGTGACTGTATGGTCTGGTGAACTGTAAAGTGCCTTGAGATGACGTGTTGTGAATTGGCGCTTTTTATAAATAAGCTGAATTGAATCTTTGTTTGTTAAAAGTTCTGCATAAACCTAGTTTACATATTCACCTCTCTCAGTATAATGTAATCAACGATGGTAGATGGCTGTATCAGTCACTTGGAGGGTATATCCTCAAATTATCAAACAAACGGTAAAAATGACTTATCATTGACAGAGAGCAAAAATAGCTCAACATTTTCTTGGAAGAAGCAGCAGCAGGCAGTATATACAGGGTTTCTGTGCTGTGAATTTACTCCTGGAATAACCTGAACGCAGATAAACGCAGACTCACTCCCTGAGGATTACTCTATACATCCACTATCATCTATTTTAAAGCTAATGTACAGCTTCTGCGTCGGTGGTTTGGCCTGAAAGCCATAATGAAGCGACTGCATTCCTGAAAGCCTGCGGTATAGCAACCTATTTGTCATAAAACACTGTTTTGTGGGAGTTGGTCCTTGCATTGTTTATGTGGCAATAAAGAGTAAATTTGTGTAAGATGTATATATTTAAATGCACATGTCATGGTTTTGGTTCTGTTTAGGTTTTATCTTTGAGTTTTCATTGGTTTTACTTCCATTTTGTGTTATTCTATTCATTTTTGATTGTATGTGAGTCCTTAGGTATTTCTTGTTTGTCCTCTGTTGCCTTCGTGTGTCAGTCTCCTTTTCCCCAGCTTCTTTCTAGACTCCTCTGATCACACCTGCTCCCGATCTACTGATTAGCCTGGTCTTTGTTTCTCTCTCCCATATATGTACCTCCTGTTCAGTCACTGTTGCTGGTTTGTCGTTGTTTTTTTGCCCCCTTGATGTAAGTATTCCTGGTTATGAGTTTTTGTGGATTTATGTTTTTGGATTTTTGCTTCTGTTACCCTTTTTTGTTTTCTGCAAGTAACCACCTTCATCTTAAGTGTCTGCATTTGGGTCCTGTCAAACCTACACCCAACTTGACAGATGTAACCACATTCACAACCAACAGTCCTTGCACTCAGCAGCTGCATTCAGTCACACGTCTGATCCAAGAACCGGACCCCGATGGCTCTATATTCTTTAAAATAATCAGTTATAATACTAAGTGAATCAATAGGAAGGCCATGAATCAAGAGAAATATGAAATTCATTAAACTCTATATGTAATTAATAAAGCTACAGTGATTCTCTTCCTTATGATTTATTTCAGAAATAAATCACCCATCAGGTACTTGGCATAATCCTCCTAAAGAATTAGCTCACCAGTTTTATGTCTATTCAGCTAGTGTGCTCATAATACTAAGCCATACCAAAGACTCCGGGTCAGATGTTTGAACCCCAGCTTGTTGCCATTTAGATCCAATTGTCTCCTAATTTACACAAACCCCCACACACTAAAACCATTTTATGCTACTTTATTTTTCAAGATATATCAGTAAAGAATTACGGATGTAAATATACACCCAACTATTAAATTGTATTAATATTTCAATGTAATAAGGAAGAAGTCTTTCCACTGGTTCTAAAAGGCTGTGATTACAACCAGTAAACTGTTATGCAATGTGTGGGATTGTGAACCTTCACAAAACCAAAGTAACTCAGTGGAAACTGTTTTTCTGGTAGATATAGTCAATGGTAGACATAAACTAAAAAAAAGGCTTATTTCTATGACCAGTATGAACAGCCTGACTTGTCTGCCATATTGAGCAACGACCTGTTATGAACTGTGCATTCTTTTACATTTGAATCTAAATCAGCATTATTTATTGTTATATTTTTAAGAATTGCAGTTGCAGATTCAATTTTTCAATTCAATTCAGTTTATTTATATAGCGCCAAATTCACAACACGTCATCTCAAGGCACTTTACAGTTTAACCAGATCATACAGTCAAATTGATACAAAGTTTTCTATCTAAGGAAAACCAGTTGATTGCATTGACTCATTGACTCAAATACAATCCCCCACACTAAGCATGCTTGTAGCGACAGCGGAGAGGAAAAACTCCCTTTTAACAGGAAGAAACCTCCAGCAGAACCAGGCTCAGTGTGAGCGGCCATCTGCCGAGGCCGACTGGGGTTCAAGGAGACAGAATCAGAGACACAAAAAGCAGCTGTAAAAGGTGGCCCGTCCAGGAAACACACAGCCAGGCAGACGAGCTCCGAGCCAGCTCCCATGCCAGAGGATGAAGAGAGCACATCCACTCAGTCACGGTCAGAGAAACAGGACCACACTGGAAAACAGGTCGATCTCCAGCATCTATAAACAAGGGTGTTGATGGAAGCAGCACAGCTGATGTTTCTTTCCAGGATGGCGTCACAGCCAAACAGGAACAGACGAGGCAAAGCTACTCTGAGGAAAAGCAGAGAGAGCAGAACGTTAGAGATTGAACTAACAGATTCTGCAGAATAGGAGAATAGAGAGAGAATGAAGCAGAATGATGAAATGGGGGTCCCTATGTCCTCCAGAAGTCTAAGCCTATAGCAGCATAACTATAGAGATAGCTCAGGATAACCTGAGCCACTCTAACTATAAGCTTTATCAAAAAGAAAAGTTTTAAGCCTAGCCTTAAAAGTAGACAGGGTGTCTGCCTCATGGACTAAAACTGGTAGTTGGTTCCACAGGAGAGGAGCCTGATAACTAAAAGATCTGCCTCCCATTCTATTTTTAGAAATTCTAGGAACCACTAGTAAACCTGCAGATTGAGAGCGAAGTGCTCTGTTGGGAACATAAGGAACAATCAGATCTCTGATATAAGATGGAGCTTGGCCATTTAAGGCTTTATATGTGAGAAGGAGGATTTTAAATTCTATTCTTGATTTAACAGGAAGCCAATGAAGAGAAGCCAGGATAGGAGAGATATGATCTCTCTTTTTCATTTTCATTAGAACTCTGGCTGCAGCGTTTTGGATCAGCTGAAGGCTTTTAACTACAGCTTGTGGACTTCCTGATAGTAAAGAATTACAATAGTCCAGCCTTGAAGTAACAAATGCATGGACTAGTTTCTCAGCATCACCCCAGGACAGATTATTTCTAATTTTTGCAATTTTCCTCAGATGAAAGAAGGAAATTCTAGAAACCTCTTTGATATGGGATTTAAATGACAGGTCCTGATCGAAAATAAGACCAAGATTTTTAACTTTATTCTCTGAAATCAGTTTAATCCCATCCAAATGAAGTGACTGGCTAATCAGCTTCTTTTTCAAAGAAGGTTGTGAATTGGTGCTTTATAAATGAACTTAACTGAACTGATATGAACTAAATTAAATTTTTTTCTATGTTTAATTTTAGAAGTTTATGTGACCTTTTACAATAAAACCCTCTTTACCTGCGAGTTAAAGAAAACATACTTACAGACCTTACACTGTTTCCTTCTTTTCACAGGGAGGGAACGTAGAAAATTAGGTAAAGCAAAAGATTAAAGCAGCCGATTTCTAGCAAAAGCAAGACTAGGTGTCATCCTAGATTGGCAAATATCATTGTTAAAAACATAAATACCACATTTAGTTGAAAAATTCTCTAAATCAATAGATGTATTGTGTGAAAATCTGATGAGGAGAAAAACACTGGAAGGGGATTGTGTGGTAGATGTCAGAAGTCAAGTGGGAGCAAGACAAAAAACTACAACACTCTACCCCTACCCTTCCCTTCCTTGCCAACCATCCTGATATTGTTGCAGTAGTCACAAAAAACACGGCAGACCTGAGGCCCAATCTATTAAAAAAAATTAATTTCCTACAAAAACTAATAACTGTATTTAAATCCAATAAAATTTGCCAAAGAATACATAAAACAATGTGTATGAAACTGGGCACCTGCATGATCGAAGTTTGGTTCTTTTGGACATCCCAAAATATGGAATCGAGACCCAAGAACACATGTGCCCTTAAGACCGGATTCATGCCGCCAAGAGGATTTTTCATGCTTACAAGAGCCAAAAAATGCATCTCACATCATTAAAACAGGCATTCTCTTTTAACCTGTTAAATTTCACATCCTGTCCACGGCATATATGTAGTGCCTCCAAATTTGCAGTCTCGTTCTATCTCAATCAGCCTACTGTCTGCCATTATGACAGCTTTACTGTATATAGCAGGCTAGACCCTTCCAAAGGTTAATGAACAGCAGCCTATTTATTTATGCTATTTCAAGCATTTCAGATTCATTTCTGTTGATTTTGCTGTGGTTAGTTTACAGTTTGAAGAGTACAAAGTGGCTACAGCTGCTAAATGAATGTTATTAAAGTTAAATTATCAGATCAGTGTTACCTTTGTAAATGAAATTTTAAAATAAGAGTGGAGATGTATCGATATGAAAATATGGATCAATATAGTGCTGACATTGCTCCTCTGTTTCAGTGGAACATAAAAAATCCTGTGTTGCATCACTATTACTTTCACTCTTCCCACCAAACACCACATGACCAGTTCACCCTCCTCCCCCTCCTGAAACAAAAACAGCAACTAAATGGAAATAAAAATTGGTGATTAATATCAGTCCTGACTTACCGAAACGATATGCTAGAAAAAGCCTATACGTATATCATGCATCCATATCCATTCAGACCTGTAAATAGAGGGAAGTATATCATGCACGTGTGATGATGTTGCTTTCAAAGGCAAAACCAATGTCTAAAAACAAAAAGAGGAACTCAGTGTCAGGAAAGTACAAACACAGACTGCATCTACTGAGATTTTATATTCAATATCATACCCCTAAGGCCACTTACCTGCATCACACACAGTTATTGTAAATGAAAATATATTGGGGAATTGCTGATGCTGCGGCTTTTCATGCGTTCTTTCAACCAGCAGCAAAAGCAGATGCTCTCATGAGCTAGTAGACAATTTTAAAGCTCTGTTTAACCAGTGATCACGTTTGGGCCATAAAAACAAGGTGATATCTTGACAGCAACCCTTTAATAGGGAAAGATGCCTTTGTGTACATACAAGTGATTTATAAGGATTAATGCAGGGAGGGACAAATGAAATTACTTACTGAGAAGCCAACCATTACCTAAAATGCCATGTTGAGGTCTGAAGGTACAGTTGATTGGAATAAAGGAATCATGTCAAGCCGGGCTGGTATAGAAGAAACATCTTAATCTAAAGTAAATACAAAAAAACAATACTTGTTTCATCGCAATAAGAATAAAATACAAATGTGTGTTAATAGAACCTTTTTATGATTGTATGAATAAAATAAGTAGTGCAATGTATACACTCAGGAGTGTATTTGGGGCAGGACTGACAGGTGCTGTATAAATGGCATTGCATGCTCCCCTGGTCTTCGTTGACACCCTGTATCACAGGAAGTGTTGCTTCCTGTGATACAAGAAGCAACGCAACAACAGTGAAGGACCTAAGAGCAAAAATATTGTTCATATGACAAATGAGGAACTCAAAATTGGCTGCCGTACTGAAACATTTTTAGATTCCAGGTATCATACTTTTTTTTTCTTTTTTTTTCAGCATTGAGCTGTCACACTGAAAATCTCCTGCTGCCTTTTTCAGCTACATCAGCACATTCAAATCTCTTAAAATCCCCAGCCCTCAGATCTAGATGATCCCAATTCCCCCTCTTCTAGAATTCATAGTTCATAGATGTTGCCACTATCACCCATTGTCTTCCAACTTCAGTATTACCTCTGTCACTGTTCTTAGGGATCTGTTAGTCATGTACAGTACTGCTCTTGCTAACTGTAACTCACAAAATGAAAAGTTTTGGTTACAGACAGCTGCAGGCAAAGAACTGACAGAAATGTTACTACAGACAATCCTACTAATATTAAAGGTATAGCAGAGGATTTTTGAGATTTTTTGAAGAGACCCTCTCCACTTAAAAAAAAAATGCACATGCACAACCATGTACCTGCTCCCACGAGAGAATGTCTATTAAACTCGTGCAAGAGCGTGCACGAACCCATTTCTCCTCATGCACGCTCTGTTTAAAAGTTGCTGTTTTCATAGCTCATACAAGACTCACCACTGGTAAGTGAAAATGGGGACGAGCACGTAGGACGGCCTTATTTAAACATATCTCCAAAATGATTGACAATTAGGAGGACCACTTATTTTGATGATTCACCCGGAAAAAGAACATCCTCCACTCTACCTTTAATTTAAAAAGAAATGTCACAATAGCACTCAGACGTTTAGGTAAATTGTTTTCATTCATGCTTGGTGTCTACTTAAACTATCAGATGAAATATTGCTCTGTCTATCTGATTATGAAAAACAATACTGAACATTTTTAGTATTTTATTTTCTGTGATTGTTTTTTCCTAAAGGAAGCTGAATATGTTGCAGTTCGTGGAGGAATAAAGTCTAATAAATTGGCTTATATGCAAATAGACACCAACACAAATAACTATCTGCTGTCATGAGCGTTCTGCACAATAATCACAATTCAAAACAAAAACTTGAAGGTCATTTCAGTCACTATGCTGTGACAGCGATAATCCATTTCTTTTGTTTTGATTTTCATTGTGTTTCTGTCAAAACATACCAGCTCAGAATGCAATATTGATATCTAACTGTGTCACTTTTCATTTCTCAATGCTTTTCTTTCTTGTTCCTATAACAAAAATTAAGTGGGGGATCACAATAGATTACATTCTCAATCCTCTCACCTAATGTAAGCACCCCTTTGCCTTCTTCTAAACATTAAAGGATCATCACCTGCTCAGGTAAACCGCTAAATAGATAAAATGTCAACAAATGCTTTTTCTCCTTGAGTCAAAACAAAATAAGTATGGAGGGACGATAAGGGCAACTCATTTTTATGTTTTTCTGTTTCCAACTGACCATAAATGCATATGTTGGCTTGTGTGCTTACAGCCCTGCGGCCTTATAGGTTAAAACTGCTGCTGGGGATTGGGGTGGGAGGGGTCATTGATTTTTTTTTTCCATCTCCCCCCTCTGTTTTCTCTGGGATTTTGACAGAATCATAGCACCATGGAAACAAGGAGGAAAACCTTTCATTTTAGTTGCACTGAATGGTGGCTTGCTGCTGATAACAGCATGGGTAATCACACACACTCCCACACAAACACATACCAGCATAAGGTACCACTCACATATAAGGTTAAGGTATGACTGTCGCACATGATTGCGGGAAAATAAACAACTCAAAGGTACCTTTTTCACTAAGCTGCAGCTCAGATACACAATCACAGTTATTATCAGTCTCCACAGGAATAAATGTCAGCTGAAGGGCTGCTTCTCATCTGCTGCTACACATTAAACACAATCATATTGGCAGCGTTTCTTCTTTCTTTTTTCTTGTGTTTTTTTGGAAAGTAAAACTTTGAGATATCACCCTGCACTATTATAAATATACTTTAAATCAACCTATCTATATCATATGAGATTAATCACAGATATCAATACATATATGTAATTGACTGATACAAAGAAATGCACAGATTTGAGGTGGAGTAAAGGAATAAACAGCAGAAGAATCAGAAAAATATGGTATGTATTTTTGTCAATCTTTCCTAAAAATCAGTACCTTTACTTCATTAGGTGAGATAACCATTTAAATCTTTGTGGTGTTATGTCTCTGTCTGATGCATCTTTAGCTCTCCATGGAACCCCAACCTGAGTAAAGCTACATCTAGCACACCCAAGCTTTGTTCTGTGGTTCGTAGTTGGAGCTTGAAGAAGTAATTTCAAATAGGAAACTTCAGAGAGGGCACACGATTACTAGGATTAATGGGAAGATGCAAACACTACAACATCCTGGCTGTACTCATGTAAGAGTAAAAACATACTACTTAATCACTGAGTAATTCAACATAACATCTGATATTTGAAATTATGTCAAAAAGACAGCCCAAACTGTAAAGTTAGATGAAAATCTTAGTATTTATAAACTATATTTGTCTTTATCTTGGAGCTGATGGCTGGCTTAATTGCTCATTTCATTCACCTGTCTAGTTCTACCCTCTTTCTCCTCACTGCTCATCTGATCCACCTGCTCCTGCTTCTATTTAAACTCCTTGGTTCAAGCCATCTGGGCCAGATTATTCTTGAGCCTTTGGTGTTCAGAGTTCTCTATGGTTTCTTATACTGTTTTGATTGCCTGATCCTGACCTGTTTCTTATATGGACTTTTGAGCCTGCCTGCCCCTGTCTAATCTGTTTGCCTGACTTGCTTTGGACTCCTGTTGGATTCTTCTGTGGACTGAAGCTGGTTCAGCCTCTTGACTTCGCCCTCTGGATTATTCTGCCTACCTTTGTCAACTCGGGTCTGATCTCCTGTGAGTTCTGCAGCCTTCTCGGCTTCTGCATCTGGAACTCTCTTGCAGCGTCCGCTGCGTCTTTTACAGCCGACCGGCTGGTATCGTCCTCGTTCTCTGGGCACGGACCAAAATGTCATACCTGATTAGTGACTCGCGCTCATAATCATCCTCCGTCAGATTATCACTAACCTGTGTTTCGCTCCTATAGACATTCTCTCCTTTTATTGACGCCCTAGTCGCTGATACCGTGGACTCACAGCCCGCTTCTTTAAATATAGATTTTAAGTTATTCCACTGCCTGTCTTGCTTGAATTATGGCTCCTCTGTTCTGAAACATTACAATAATAAAATAATAACATATAACATTATATATAATCATAACAAATAAATACTTTAATTGAAAACTAACAATTATAGGCGGAAGAAACACTTCTCCAAACCAGTTTAATATAAAACTTATTAAAACCAGTACCTCCTGTGACAATTTTATCTTTCCCGGACATTGATCTCCAAATGTCCTGGTGTGGTAGTTTTAAGGAAGCTTGTAGACCAAAAAGGATGCTCATATTATATTTTGCTCTGCTTTAAAGTGCACTAAAAAAGTTTAATGAAAGAGTCGGCAGGAAAGCTAAACCCACACGACCAGTAATATGGTTAACCTTAGTGTTATGTGGGGATACAGTACTACTAGTTTTGCACATTTTAACAGTGACATTTACAAAAGATATAGGAAGGCAGTTGTTTGCATAAGATACCATTTTAAAGGTATCAGAGTAATGGGATAAATACAAATACATGTAAATCTTTTTTTTTTATTTATAAAAACAGATTGAAAACCATGTGTGCTTTTTTTTGCCAGTGACCCTCTTTGAACTCAAATCTAGCTGTTTTTAAGTGTCAACTCCGCCATAGGTGCACTTTTTGTTCTATATTCTACTGAATAATAAAAATAAAAGAGCTTCAGACAGTGCATAACTGGGTTTGTGCATTGTGATGATGGCTGGCTTTGATTCTTCCACTGCCTTTGAACTCTCTCTAAGCAAATACAAAAACAACATTGTTACAGATAGCATGCAATAGCAACGATGAAAGTCCGGAGTCAAATTGCTCTTCATTAAACGATTTGACCCCAAAATATTAGATTTCAGAGTTTCTATTGCATTTTGTATCTTTTCTATCATTATTGAGACGACGAGGGATCAGATCGATTCTGTGACAAATTAACTTGAAGAAGACCAGACTCCACGGCTCTCTCTGCACTTCTGTTTATGTGCACATATATCCAGATGTGTTTACGTTGGCCTAAATGGAATTAATGCCATTGTTCAGGCATGTACATCTTCATATAACACTGAGAGTACTGTGTGCGAGGGGATGTGTATGTGCGTGTGTGTCTAATTTAAATCAATCAATTTTATTGTGAAGTCTGAGGTTAGCTTTAGGTTAGGATTGAAGAAGCAGGAATGGAGAAGGCCATGTTTAAGGTCAGAGTATGTCTCCTGGAAACACAGCTGTGTGTGGGTTTGGGGGGGTGGGGGGTGGGGGGGGGGTAGCAAGCAAGTCTTTATTGAGCTGTTGCTGTAATCTAAACATCTCTGGAGAAAGCCTCCTACCTGAACCAGAAGGGATGTACAGAGAGTGGTGAGGACACACAGATAAAGAGACAATTGACTCTTAAAACGTAACACACCAATCAGGGGTTCTAATTGGAAAAATATGGACCTCTTAAAACAGGTCGCACATTTCTCCTGAACGGATATATTTCAAATAAAACTTTATGCAGATTTTATAACCTTAAAACATTTTCAATGTGATTAAATGTTAAGCAGCCTCATCACGCACTGCAAAAAATATAAACCTCAATAAGTTATTTTTTCTTAAAATAAGTGTGTTTTTCCTTGATTTGAGGAGGTAAAACAGACACTTTGCCAATGGAACAAGACAATTTCCTTTTAAAATAAGAAAAAACTATTTTATCGTCTTATTTCAAGTAAATATTATCTAACTATCTTATTTTAAGAGTGAAAATACTCATTCCATTGGCAAATCATCTTATTTACCTGCTCAAATTAGGGCTAAATATACTTAATTTAAGCCATTTTTTACTTATTTCTGGATTGTTTTTGCAGTGCGTTTTACAAAAGAATTGGCTTTAAGGATCAGTAATCCTTCCCATTACAACTAGCTGGGCTGCAGTTGTGGCATAAAGACACATAAAAAGTTCTTATATCTTCATTTTTTTTTTAAATCCTACCTATTTAGAAATCCTACCTATCCAGAAGACCAGTAAAAAATCTTTCATACAAGCAATGCAGGAAACAAGGCAAACTTGTGATAGAAGATGTTTTTGTCAGCGTCATCCTGCAGAGATGCTTTACTTCAGCAGGGATAGACAAAGCTAGATACAAGAAAATCCTGACAGAGAGCTGCAAAAGGCCTGAGGCAGTAGAGAAGAGTCACCTTCAGGCAGTATCACCATAACCCTAAACAATGTTAATATTACTACTTGTATCTCTAATTCAAGATATGTGAAGGAAAATATAAGTTCCCTAATGTTTAAATGTTTATTTGCGAGATGAAAAAATGCTTAATGATCTGTGGATGTGTCTCTCCATTTGTTTTTATGAGCACTTGCTGCATATCTCAAACATGGCCTTTCGCAGATGACTCATCTCATCTGTAGCCACTTAAGGCTAAATGTCCCATATGGTAACATTTCCAGATTTCTCCATCTTAAATCAATAGCAATGATTTTCCTAAGACCCTCACTGGCACGCAGGCACAAACAGAACTAGGTTGACTTCCTTTTGTTTCAGCTGCCTTTTAATTTGATTGGCATTTGTGCGGCGGCTGTCCTTCGTACGAATGAATCTAAATGTGCATTTCAGTTTGAGGCAAAATGCTTGTTATTTCGAAGCCCGTTGCACATACTTCTCATATTCCCATCCCTGCACTGCAAAAACAATCCAGAAATAAGTAAAAAATGGCTTAAATTAAGTATATTTAGCCCTAATTTGAGCAGGTAAATAAGATGATCTGCCAATGGAATGAGTATTTTCACTCTTAAAATAAGATAGTTAGATAATATTTACTTGAAATAAGACGATAAAATAGTTTTTTCTTATTTTAAAAGGAAATTGTCTTGTTCCATTGGCAAAGTGTCTTACTTACCTCCTCAAATCAAGGAAAAACGCACTTATTTTAAGAAAAAATAACTTATTGAGATTTCTATTTTTTGCAGTGTGGAAGGTTGAATTTATTGATTGTTACATGTCGTTGATTTGCTGCTTTTTTTTTCTTTTTTTTGCTTCGTTTCAGTGTTTTGTCTCAGTGAAGATTCTGTTGTGCAGATGAGCTGAGAGCCCACCGGTCTCCATTTTAGTTCGCTCCTCCAGTAGGTTGGGCTGTCTGTGTGATAGCCGACTCTCTTCCATAAAGAGCAACGCATCAGTGTGGTGTTCTTAAAGCACAGATGCTAACAAAGGCAAAAACTCATATTCCTCTTGTTTGCAAACTGCACAGGCAAACCCACATGGCTGTGAAAGGTAATTGATCCGGAATGGATGGAGCCCCGGTAACGGTGAGTGATGCTTCGTTATTAATGTATCCAGATGAGATAATTACTCAGCCCTTCTGCTCCTCCACCGGGCAGTTAGTTAAACACGCGTCGGGGATTATGATGTCAGCTAGATTAAATGATCAATTACGCACACACGGCAGAGTGCACGCTCTGTCTCCCCCTCCTTTCCTCTGAGAACACACCTAATACACACAAACAGCCTGAACAAGTGTCGGTGTAATGGGGAAACACTGTTTGCGTGCGGGTTGGTCAGCGGCCCATTGGTTGGGGGCCCTGGCTTTTGACCTCTTGCTCTGGGGTCAGGCAGCAGACGGCCGGCCAGCTGGACATTTCCATCTCAAAGACCCTAAGGACCCCCTTTGCACACACACACTCATCTAAGATCCCCTCCTTCCTTTAAGTTGTATCTCATTTTCTCCTGCTGCGGATGGTCGGATGGTTTATGAGTGCGGAGAAGCTGCAGCCATTCATTTCTCCCTTACAGGAGGTCTAATGGAGAGGTCTACGCTGGAAACCTGAGCTCTCACTGAGTAATGAGCTGCCCTTTACTGTCCAATGTGTGTAGCTTCCTGTGTGCTTTTTGTTTGTGCGTGTGCACTGCCAGACCTGCTCTGACCCTATAAATGATGTGTCTCCTCCTCTCATCCACTGTGGCTCTTTGCTGCTAACAACCTCTCATCTGATCTTCAACAGTAGGGGCCTTGCACCGGGCCTGAACCACCGTCAGCCCGACGGGCTTCTAATATGCTCCAATCAACTTTGGTCTTCTTTGTTGGAGGTTCTTACAAGAAGAACCATGGTTGGAACGGGTCACGCCCAGCGGCCTCATGCAGCAATTCCACCAAGCAATGCCGACTAGCCTCGCAATCTGTGGCAGAGCCAAGGGGCTGGGAGGGAGTGGAGCAGCAGGGAGCAGGGGGGGGTAGCCACTTCTCCTGCGTCTAATGCAGTTAAGGCAGGGCCAATCAGTCATCCCGACCAATACTAACCATGTCGCTGGGCCTCCCCTCCCATCTTTTCCACGCAGGAGCCACAGAAAGCAGCACTGCACATTTACCTGCAATTAGATTTGCCTGAGTATCATGCTGGGAGTGATGGAGGCCCCTCAGACATAAAGATGGCAACAGCTCCTGGTCTTTGTATGTTTTACACAAATGCATGTCCTTCTGTGATGTATTTGCAATTTATAGAGAATTAAAGTACAATAGGATATCTGCTTTTTGTGTATTTTATTTGTTTTTGTTAAGCCTGTTAATTTAAGGCTTGTAATGTTTATGACGCATTCTTTATTTGTAAATTTATACACCTTGAACTCTTTCATAATTTTTGGTGGATTTGATGGGAGGGAAAATCACAAAATAGTGCATATCTGTAAAGTGGAAAGAAAAGAATGAGGATTTTTTTATAGATTTCTCTCCAAAATATACATTTGAAAAATATATATGAAAACAGTGACGTGCATTACTATTCAGGATCAATCACAAAACAGGCTTAAATTGGAAGGCAACCGGACTTTCATTCAGTTTTTTCCTGGAGAAGTTGCAACACCTATCCAGGCGTCTTTGTTCTTTCAGAACATAGGTGTAGAGTTGGCGCTTTGGGTGCAAGCCGACAGAATTGACAAAGACCACTAAATAGATGTCAAAACCTTTTTAGGAGAAGTGAGTGAAAGTTCAGTTGTCTTTAAATATACATTTGTTTCTTTATTTTTTTGCCTTAACCCTGCTGACTGAGAAATTTCACAGTTTTTTATAGTCAATATCTTCTACAGACACTTTATTCTGCTGTAGGAAGTCTTTTCAAAAGCAGGTCTACCAGCTTTTAACGTCTTGTTAGCAAATGTAAGCCTGACTTGGAGTGTGTGTCAACCTCCACTGAACAATTATTTATTATTTATTTACAGAGGGTGTCACGTTTGACTGGGCTGTTCTGGCATATGATCTAAAGCAGGGGTAACCAATAAAAAATCAGTGGGTTCCGAAGAAAGAAATCAACCAGTAAAGGTCCAGAGACATTTTTCTGTTATTATAATCCGTTAAAACAGAATTTAACATTGAAATAAAATACAGGTGTTTATGCATCCATGTTATACAATGACTTTTTAAATAAAAAACACAATTGAAAAAGAAATAGAAAATTTTTCCTAAACTGTTCTTTGAAGTAGAAAACAGCAATCGTTCAGTTTGGTATGTAGGCTATTTCCTGATTCACATATTTAAAAAAACACCTGAACTGTTTTCTTTTTTTTTTTTTTGTCTTAATGAGAGCAGTGGGCTTTAGGCTGCCCATCAAGGCTTTAAACCTTGGTTTGAATGGAGACAAAGCCATTCTAAAGCACATATCAAGGTGCTCATTTTGAGTCTGGATCCATATTTATTTTAGATTCTGTTCATGGTGGAGAATCCTTCTTAGCAGAAGCAGGTTGAGCCGAACATACTCTAAATGTGCAGGGTCATCTTTGAGCATGCCATTTCTCATCGTCTTCTCCTTGTTTCCCATCGCCCGGCTTGCCACAGGTTTGCCTGCTGTGTCTAAAAGTAGCAGAAGCAGCAACCCAGACTGCGTGGTGCTGGACGCTCCGGAGGGCTTTACCATATTAACAGGAGAAGTGGCGCAAGTGAAGTTAGACACTGCCGTCGGACAACATGCAGTAATTTATAGATGTTTTAATTCAGGTCAGGTCCCGATTAGCCAGCAGGTGGGTCTGGATCCGCTTATCTGTGACCTCTGATCTAAACCTTTATATTGTAGCTCTGGGTTTGTGTTTATTGTTGTGCTTCTTAAAAATTAACCCCAATCCTGGGGATCCCCATCTCCTTTGGAGCCTCTTACAGGTTTATTTAGGTGCATAATTTTTTTTTCCATTGAATGAGCAGCTTGCCTTTGCCAGCTGTAGAAAATCCTCCTCACAGCATTAAGCTGCTAACACATGTCAACATGGGCATTGTTGTTCAGGGTCATTTAGATGATACCCTTCTTTCAGCCATGACTTTTGTCCCAACATTCTTCCATAAAGGTCAGGTGCAACTACCAGTTGTAATGTTGACCTTTTCTCCCACCTGAGTTGTAGCTCCTCCAGAGACAAAACTTGCCTCTTGGCAGTTCCTCTACTCCAGGCTCCCTGTGAGTTTAGGTAGCCTGCAGTTTTTTTTGGAGCTTTGCGGAGATGTTTTCATTGACAGATGTAGAGTGGTGACATACACAAGCCGTAAGAGGTTTTACACATTTAAACTACTACACAGCTTCATCCCCAACGTTTCTGATGTGTCCTTTCGTCTCCAGTATGCTGTGTGTTACATCTTCTTGTCTCATTACCTAAAACAAACATTGGACAGCTTTATTTCTGGGGATATTTCTAAAGGCATTAAATTCAGAGGGGGCTTAAAAGTAAATGGAGGCCAGATTTTTTTTAAGTGGGGAACTTTGTATTATTTGATTCAAACTTATTTTCTCTGCATAACTTGCTTATGACATAAATCATCAAAGTTTCTGTCTGAGAACTGAAAAAAATAGTTTAGTTAATAGTTTTCTTGTAAGAATACAATACTTTAGTCTATAAGTCACTTTAAGGGTAAAATCTTTATCTTTGCAACACTGGATGAAAGTAACAATCCACTCTGCTGGTGAACATTCTTAGTCATCCAGGTCATAGTCATTCCAACAAAGTAAAAAAAAATAAAAAATCCACTGGACTTTGTTTCCAAGTTTGAAGACATTTCGCTTCCCATCCATGAAGCTTTTTCAATTCAAAATGTCAGAAACAGTGTTGAGTTCAATGTTTTATACCATAGCCCATCAAAGCTTTGTTTTTGTTTTGAAAACATGCAAATTGAAACGGACAAAGGGGTGGCCACAGGTTTCAGCTTTCAAAAACCCACAATGCAGTGACTGAGTTAATCCCTTCACGCTATCATCGCAGCCCCAGTCCCTATGCAGGAGAGCGGCGGACCTCGCCTATTCAGCCAGGCCAACAATCCCCTTTAATGACCCCTCTTTCAGAGATATAGACATGTATGGGGCATTGCAGGCTAACAAAAGGTGCCAAACGACCTCCATTCCAAAGGGGTGGACCTGTTTGTCCATTTCAATTTGCATGTAAAAACAAGGTTTTGATGTGGTACTGTATAAAACTTCAAACTCAATGCTATTCCTGACATTTTGAATGAAAGGTGATGCTGGATGGGAAGCAAAACGTCTTCAAACTTGGAAACAAAGTCCAGTGGATTGTTTCTAATTTTCTTTTTTTGGAATAAGAATTCACTCCCTTTGTCAAAGTTGCCTGTTTAATAGAACACCCTGTAAGAACATTATTGGCTTTTCCTGCCAATGATCTGCCAACATAAAGAAGCCTATATATATGTTTCTTCCACTGAGGATAAGTAACTCATGATCTGAATTCCTCCTTCTTACCTCAACAACAGAAATGTCTGCAGCCCTTGAATAATTACTGGTATTGTGATAATTTCTACATGCAATAACCAATCAGATTAAGTCCTGTAATTTCCAGAACCACTGAAGCATTTGTGTGAAATTTGTTCTAATAGACTAGTTTCTGTGCTTCAAATATGAATAACTCCTAAATTAAATCAAGCTACATAAATGTTAGGCTTTACTTCATTACCACAATCCTTTGTATCTTTGTAGATATTTTTTCATACTTTCATGATCGTAATATTACATCACACAGAATTAAGAAAAAAATTCAAAGAAGATTTGATACATAGTTCAAATGAGCTCTAAAAATAAGTCTTTATTTGCCAACTAATAAATGAAAGACAGGCTTACAATGCATTACAATGCAATATGATATGATCCAATACACGTTCTTGTCCCACTCCATAATTTTTTATTTGACTCCAAGCTGCACAATTAAAAAAAAAAAACTGTTAGAGGGTAATAACATAACTCATGCATATCCCTAATACACATGCAGTACTCATATTGCACCCACTCAATTTGACAGCGGTCTCACACAGATGATTTTAAAAAATGCTACTGAAAACGCAATAAATAACAAAAAAACATCGAATAGCAAAAACACCATGACATTTCTCACCATCCTGGAGAGAAATATCAGCTGTGCAGCTGTGCAGCTGTGCAGTCCTGTTTCTCTGACGGTGACTGGCTGGATGTGCTCTCTTCATCCTCTGGCATGGGAGCTGGCTCAGAGCTCGTCTGCCTGGCTGTCTGTTTCCTGGATGGGGCCGCCTGTGGAGCTGTTGCCTTTTGTATCTATGCTTCTTTTTCTGCTTCTGTCTCCTTGAACCCCAGTCGGCTCGGCAGATGGCCGCTCACACTGAGCCTGGTTCTGCTGGAGGTTTCTTCCTGTTAAAAGAGAGTTTTTCCTCTCCACTGTCGCTACAAGCATGCTTAGTGTGCGGGATTGCATTCGAGTCAATGAGTCGATGCAATCAACTGGATTTCCTTAGACAGAAAACTTTGAATCAGTCTGACTGTATGATCTGGTTGAACTGTAAAGTGCCTTAAGATTACATGTTTTGAATTGGCGCTACATAAATAAACTGAAGTACAACTTATTAATCTCCCTAAATTTTTAAAAGTGTAATCAACATAAGTTTTCAAAGCGATGCAGTTTACACCTAGGACCTCTGTATCGCTTACCAGAAGGTAGGAGTTTTTACTCTGTGTACAGGATGTGGGAAGGGTCCGACAAAACTCTCTGTTCTTGTCTGAAAGTGGAGTGAAAAGAAGGTTTATACATTGACTGCAGGAAAGAGTCTTCTGTCCTCACTCCCTACAAGCTTCCGTCCTGTCCTCACCAGACGACCAAGCTTAGTTTTTAAATGGGCAGAGAGATTACCATACCAAACTGTCATTTCATACCGGATAATACCACCCATGACAGTGGGATAAAACTAAAAACAGGATGGTTGGATCAATCCCAAGCTCTCTGAGTCTAAGCAAAATATACAGCCTTTTCTGTAAATGTGAGTATAACTTATTAATATGGACTTCCCGTCTTTTCTCCATGTAGACTGAACATCAGTGAATCATCTGCATACATGCTGCTTCAGGCCAGGACACCTGCCAGCAGAAGGTGGATATCATTTTGTTCAGTTAAATTTTAAAGATATTTATTCTTCGAACTGAATGATACAAAAAATCTTGGAACATTATCTTTATAAAATGTTTCTCTAAAGTAATTAAATTTTTTTTCGCTCATGTAGCTTTATCTGGTAATTTTATATTCACATTTCTAGTTTCCATCCATTTTCTAGCACGCTCATCCCGAGTGGGGTCGCAAGGGGTGCTGGTGCCTATCTCCAGCAGTCAATGCGCGAGAGGCAGGGTACATTTCTAATTTTAAAATAAATAATTATTTTTTGTTAAGTAAACCAATTTTGAAAGTTGGATCATCCGTATGCAGGTATACATACTCGTTTGTTTTTTGGTTGTTTCACGTTGCAATGAATGGTAATTCTATACACTGCAGGAGTGGTTCATGGCTGCATTCGTAACATATTAAGTCGTGGTGCCGCCTGGTGACAGCCCAGTAGTGTTTACCTGGCTCTTTGCAGAGGTGGTGGATGGATAATGATTTAACCATTGAAGATTAGTGAACAGATGAATACAATGGAGAGGCTGATGGCTGCCTTGTTCTGTTTGTTCTTTCTCCACCGGTGAAGCGACAGATCACACAAACACTCAAACACACACACAGATAGTTTAATCCCCATCACTGAGCTCATGACACATGCACCTTAACTAGATGGAGAACTCAACTCCTGTGTGTGTGGAGGGGGGGCTATGTGTGTCACTGTGTGAACCTGTGCTGTGTAAACAGGTCTGCAGTCTCTCCTGCCTCATCAGAATGCACACACACACACACAAATGACATTCCCTCGTCCCTGAGCCTCCTCTCCCCTGTGCTTCCGCCTCGTATGCCATCGCTCTTTCCCACACCTCCAACCCTGTTTCTGTGATTTAGTGCTTCAGGCCCCTCCCTGCGTTGCGGTAGCACATTAAGAGCATTTAAACCGTGGCTGTTACTAAACAGGGGTCTTTATGGAGCCGATTCACACATCTAAAGCCCATTACAGCTACATCAAAGCTGGATAACAATGACTAATGAACAATAGATATCATGAGAGACTGTGCCAAATCAGTATTCACTGCTGTAGAGATGGAGGGAGAGTATGTGTGTGTTTGTGGGTGTATGTGGTGAGCATTTACTGCTCCACAGATTCACACTTTCATTAATTGCTCAGTGTGTCTGAATCATCCGTATGTATCTGTCCCTGTGTTTCTTCGCTACATGCGTGTAGCATTAGTCTCTCTGCCTATGAAGATTAACCAGACAATCCTAATGGGAGAATCCTTATCCTAACCCTCCTATAATACATGAAAGCTTTGGATCAAACTGTCGGCTGAAAGCCCAATACGTTCATGTTCGGTTTTAGTAGACTGGTGTATATGCTATCCCCCAAACCACCCTCATACCCTCCATGATGGAGCTTTGTGCGTGTTAGAGTGCAGAAGTATTCTGACGGCTTTGCTCTGAAGTGTCGAACGGAGAAGGTGGAAGTAGTGCCAGTAATCCCATAATGACAGGTGCATGATGACACGGGAGAACCTGTGTAATCCTCTTTTAGATGCAGCTATCATTGTCCATATCCCTTCCACTTTCCCTACTAATCCCAAACCCCCCGACCCCCCTCCCCTGCCCGCTCTGACACAGCTTCTGAACAAACACAGTTGCCCTGCGTTTCATTGGTAAGTTTGAGGACAACTGCAAAATTGGGTTTTTGCAATATAAATAAACAAAATCAAATTAATCACATTATTTGCATTTCCAGATTTAGTAAGAATTGATTTTGTGTGTATGAATAAAAATAGTACATATACACTTACCCCTGTTTTACTGCTCCACTTGATTTATGGAAACTGATCAGAAGATTTTATTTTGTTTTTGTTTTTTCTCAGTGTCCTGTCTTGATGCCAAAAAGAGCCCAACAGATTTTGCTTTCACAAGTGGAGCAGTACAGCTATCGCCATAGTGTTCCGCTTGATTTACGCATGTAAATAGCTTTATTATAATTCATGCAGGGAGTATTTCAGATCATATGGACACTGCAATGAGAAAGTAGAACAGGAAAGGAAAAACAAGAAAAATGAGAAAAGATGAAAGAAAGAGGAGATAAAAGGGATACAATGATAAGACATCAACTTTATCACCTGCAATGAGATGTAAAAAGAACAGCACAACCAACGGATATAGTATAAGAGATACAATAAAATAACACCGTGATAATATCTCTGAAGTATGAAGTAATATTTAATCTGACATGTATACTGTGGTAGCTGAAGATAAGAACTTCTGTATGGAAGTGAATCTCTAAGAACCTGGAGCCAAGCACCTGTAGTTGTTTGTGAGAGTGCACTAATGATTTAATTCTAAAACAACTAAATAAATTGTGTTTAATGCTTGACTTGTTTGATAAACATTTCATTAAAGGCAAAGGGGATGACTAGGCAATTAAAAAGCAAATCAGACCTCTAAAAACTGGAACATCTTACAACTCCAATTTCCACTGAGATAAAAAAAAGGTCCAAGATTTACATTTTCTAGATAGGCAGGAACATCTGAGGTATATCGTTGACCATAGCTGTTGGAACGGGAAGAACAAGACATCTGCAAAATGATCATCTTATTAACAGCAATATAACATGTGTCTAGATTTCTTATTTCTTAAATCAGTTCAGTTCACATGAGTTCAGCTCAGCTTCACCTCATAAAAGTCCAATACATTCTCCTCAAGAACAGCTAGTTTATTCTCTTTAAAAAAAAAAAAAAAGGACACGATTGTATTTCTGAAACTCCAAGACTGAGCTCCTTCTTATTGTATATTGTGTGTAAACATATTTTCTTCTGTGTTTCAGACATGTGGTATGTTATTGGTCGTTAATGTGGGGCGTGTGCGTTTAGTGAAGTTAGAAACGGCTCAGCTGGAGCAGAAAGTTCTGCACTAGAGTTCTTGTCAGGTATACAATGCCGTAGTCAGACAGAGCTTTGTTCCTGTTCTCTCCACCTATAGTGGATGAACAAATGTCTTTAGGCGACACTTTATCCCAGCAGTGACAGCCTTGCTGTTCATCGCCAGTGACTGCTTAAGGGTGAAGAAGCTTGGTTTTATTTTAGCATTACTGCTACATCTGAAATAATTAAGGCTGGATGCAAACCTAAATTCCTCCTCCAACACATAGCTTAACAAGCCTCATGACAGTTCCTATTTTATCTACAAGTGGACATATTTATTCCTTATAAAAGTCATGCACACCTGTCTGGCTTCTTTGCAGGAACCTGCCTACACTAAACAAGAACAACACATTGCTTAGTGAGCCAACATATTGTCTTCTTTTTCTGATCAAAATGTTCTGGTTTCATCTGGCCTAATGCATATATATATATATATATATATATATATATATATATATATATATATATATATATATATATATATATATATATATATATATATATATATATATATATATATATATATATATATATATATATATATATATATATATATATTTATTTATTACTTTTTTTTTCCTTTGGCACCTTCTTCTCTTTTGAATATTTGAGCCGATATAATGAGTATATTTCTCCACTGTGAGATCAATAATGTCAATCAATCAATCAGTCAATCAATATATATAATAATCTGGTAATTTAAATGCCATTATCCATGTATATATGATGTTTTATCTATTTTACTTGTCTAAATTAGCATTTGAGCTATAAACTGGTACAATGCATCTCTCCACTTGAGGTTTAATGTCTATTGTACGATGTCCCTGTTTCTCTAAAAAAAACTAAGCTAAATATGAAAGGAAATATCTGTCAGTGGTTACTATAGTTGTACCACAGGGATTACTTTACTGGACTAAACTTTACATTTTATGCGATTTAATAGTGATTTTTATAGAAATATACCACCACAGCTTTATTCTATTTTGGAAAGCAGTCTTTAAAACATGTTTAACTTTAGAAGGCAACATGAGAAGACTGTAAACCACAGTAAGTAAACTGCCAATAAATGCATGAATCTTCCATCAGTGTGGAAACATTTAATAGTCATTAGGAATAGCAGATCAAAAACTCTCATGACATCACAGTTACTTAAATTTCAAACCATTAGACCGTTGCGCATACATGATTGTTTTTAGCATGGAGTTTACACCAAACAATATGGATGTTAGATTGCTGAAGGACCTCAGCTGGAAAGCATCCATTTTTTTACATTTATCTAATAATCCTATCCTTCAATATGAATCTGCCTCTGAAGTGACCACCAAGCCTCCAGGCCACGAGTTTGCTGACCCCTCACCCCTGACCCTCTCAGCTGGCCAAACTCTAACCCTGGGACAGATGGATAACGGACTCTTTGCTTTATCTCCCTCTGAACACACTCCTCCACCCTGCCCTGGTCGTAGCCTTTCATTTCACCTCTTGCTGCCCTTCCTCTCTCTCCTTTCATCCTCCCTCTCCTGCTTCTGATTACCTAAACTAACAGATCCACTTTTGTCTCTGTTTTTCACTCCACTTTCATTTTTTTTTTTACACCTATAAGATGTCTCACCTATTCTGCTCCTCTAAAGTCTCCTCTGCCTAAGATGTTTCACCTTAAACCTTTCTCATTTTCTGCTGCCATCCCATCTTGACCTAGATGTTTATTTCCAGCGTTCCTGTTAGACTTATTTAAGTATATCCAGTTTTCCCACTTCTTGACCTTTACACATTTGGTCATGTGCTGCATACATGAAACTATTTGATATGACAGATCAAGACAGAGTAGTGCATCACTTTCTTCATTTAAATGAGAGTGGATAAAAGTTTTTGTGAATGTTTTTCAAATAAAAATCTAAAGACAATAAAATCTAAACGCTGCTAACCTTTACTCTGATATCCTGATCTAAAGAAAAGAGTAATCTTAGGAGGGCAGAGCTGACCACTAAAGTGTTGTGCTAGGCTAGCAGAGCGTTAATCAGAGAAGATACCAAGAATCTGCTATTTCTGAGGGAGCTGCACAGACCCACAGCTCAAGACAGAATTCTCAATAGGAATCTGTCCAAATCTTTCCACTGTGAGAGACTCTTAAAATAAGGCAATCAGAGGTGATATTTAAAGTTTGCCACTCAGATGAGACCAAATAAATATGTTTTGCATCTTCATCTGCATGCAAAGAATTGTTTTTAAAGGAAAATAACAATATGATCCTGAATGTACAATGAAACAGTCTGGCAGCAGCTGGCATTGCTTCTCTCCACACTGCAAAATATTGAAATCCAAATCCTTTTTCTTGCATTTTTTCTTGAATTGAGGAGGTAATTGAGACACTTTGCCAATGGAACAAGACAATTTACATTTAAAATAAGAAAACACAATTGCATTGTCTTATTTCAAGTGCATAGTATCTAATTATCTTATTTTAAGACTAAAAATACTCCTTCTGTTGGCAAATTATCTTATTTACCTATTAAAATGAATGGTAAATACTCTTAATTTAAGACATTTTTGCTCATTTTTAGATTGCTTTTGCAGTACAGCAGGAACATTGACGCTTTTTGTGACAGTAGCATGCTGGAGCTAAAACACTGAAATTCTTATTGAAAACCTATTAGAGGATGCAAACTGCATAATATTAGGGTGGAGGTGCAACTTCCAACACAGCAACGCAAAACATATAGGCAAACCAAGATAGAATGGTTTACATCAAAACAGATATGGCCTAGTCAAAGGTTATACCTTGATCCATTTTTAAATCTGCTGCAAGATTTAAAAAGAGCTATTACTCATCATTGAAGGGGTGTGAATACTTTTGCTATTTTAGACAGAACAAGGAAGTCAGCTGTTATTGTTTGCAGTCAGATTGATGCCCCCAGGCTTTTATTTATGTTATTCTATTTACTTTTTGTGTTTTCAGTGACTTGTCTGAATTTAATTTAAAATAATGAAATGTAAAGAGCAATACATCCCACATCACATATATAAGAATTGGATTAATGTCCTATTGGTTTATGGGGATTTTAATTGTAAATGACATTACAGGTTGTAATGTTTGCGTGTAGAAGAGGCTGAGCGGCCAATCCATGATGGAAATGTTCAAAATAATTTTTGCAGAAGCCGGTTTGGCTCACATTTTTATCCCCTCTACTCTCCCCGCGCTAATATATCAGGCCATTATAAACATTTATGCAGCTCTGAAGCTTCCCGTGCCAAAGGGGCTGACGCTCAGGCGGATCGAACCTTTCGATTGATACTGAAACAATTTGCATACTGATTCTCTTTCAGAGCGCACGGATCCATATCAACACTGCTCGGCTATTCAAATGCGCCAGCACCGGGAAGACACGGAGAGCAGCGCTGCTCCGGAGCAGGAAAAAAACGCGCTTTATCCTGTTATTGCGGGACGGATGATTTGGAAAAAAGCAAGCGACGCCTGCAGGGATCTTTACCCCGGCCAAGATTCTGGACGCCGAGAGCTCCGGGGGAGAAGCTGGAAGGAAGCCGCAGCAGGACTAAGAGGAGGAGAGAGATGAGGGGAAGCTTGGGACGGGGGAAATATACAAAGAAGGCAAAAACGCACATTATAAGAAAAAAATTGACCTTTTTTTTTTGCCTGCATATATAGCCTATTGGAATCGTGTAAAAGTGGCGTTAAAGCGCAGCTGGCGCACCGCGCGCTGGGAGGATGATGAAGACGCATGACAGGAGTAGGATCCTGCGCTTTAGTCGGGGAATACAGTGAGTGCGTGTGCGCGCGCGTGTTTGCAGAAGATTATATTAAAAAAGCAGACATTTCAACCGCGGCGCCCTGTTGAGAGGAGACGTGGAAAAAAAAAGAGGGGGTGGGGGTCAAATCTTACGCACACCGTTCGGGGGCATCTGCACATAACTTACAACACTGAACATTGTTTTCACTAAAAAATGCGCACTGAACAATTTGCACCACTGGAGTTACTATTGGAGAGTCTGGTGCTATTTACACGAACCTGTTATTAGTCATATTAAAACTGTCGCATTTTCTACATGATCTTTGGTGCTTTTTCACCCAGGTTTGCACATTTAAAATAAAATGACACCCGTTGTGTTTTGAGATTAGTTTAAATGGCTGCACGGGTTTAAGTAAAACTAATGAGAGCCTTAAAACATTCAGGGGAAAGTGGAGTGGTGCGTCAAAAAAGGGTGAAGAAAGGGAAACATGTAATCACATCTGTGAGGAGGCAGCTCCACCCTGTAGGGTGAGATAAAGGCCTACAGATTAATATGTCGCAATGCAAATATCATCATTTGCAGAACCGATTGCAGGATGAATTATGGGGAATATATTTTGCGCACTGGGCAGCTTTACTGCAAGAGTAACTGATTGCATCCTTTTTATAAGTTCATAAAATGACAGATATATTTATATGCTGATAAATCAAACTGTTGGAATTTAACAAATAGAACAAGGGTATACATTTTTAATATCTATATTTTATTCATATCCAATCATAATTAAAATCAGCATCTAGAAGACCAATAATTCTTTACTAGATTTTTTTTTTAAGTAACAGTAAGGATTGGTTTGGACACCACTATTGAAAACCATCACCCAAAAACCACCATACCATCATTCATAGAGAGATTTTAATTATCCTCATATAATTGTTTGCATGTTGTAGAAAATTCATTCCAGCATGTCTCTGCTTGACATTCATTATCACTTAAAATTATTCATTCAAAAACAGCCATTAAAATGTGGAAGCAATATTATTTCTCCGTTTTATTCAATTGATATTGTGGTGCAGCTTTTTGGTGCATACTCAGTAGAGGTGGAGATGAGCTCCAAATAATTTTGCTTACTATGAGACACTGAACATTTCCATTCATGCATGGATTTTGTCTCAGGATGTGACTTCAGCATAGAAAATGCATCAGAAATGATCTGAATGAGAGTGACATTAAATTCTTACTGTAAACATAAACCCCAATCTGTGACTATTTTCTTTTTCATTACAACTATGTTTATAATTGTTAATAAATTAAAAAATATGTATATCTAGGATGCATTTTAAATGGGATCTTTAAAACCAGTTTAGAGTACATTTTAACGTTAAATATTTTTTTTTATTAATATGAATGTAATATCAAGGCTTTCAGATGATAATTAGCTGTGTTACGTCAAGAGCTCACTGTGGCCCCCTGCTGGCCTGGGGGACCCGGTTAGGAACATAGTTTGAGAATACCTTGGTCCGGCTCAGCAAAAATAGAGAAATGCACAAAAATAATGACTTTAGTTAAAAAGAAAACATTAGGTAAATAATGTTTTCAAATCTGTATTTAAATCTACATTAGCAAAGCAGCAGCATTGGGACCTTTTTTTCTTGCAGCTGCAGCTAAGATGTGCCAAAGGAGTCTATTTTGTTGTCCACTTTGACTTTAGCTTTAAGTGTCAGTAGAATAATTAAAGCTGCATACAGATATAAACGTTTAGTGACGTAATACCTGACTTAACCAAAATGTATATAATTTTAATCAACTTTCAGATATATTATAATGTCACTCATAATGCAAATCAACCTTTCCCTTCTCTTTTTGAGCAAAATCCAACATGATCAGCTCAGTTCTGATCCGAACATTTAGGGGTTTTTTTACCCATTCAGATTAGTTATAATTTAAAAATTGTTGAATTTTGTATTATATAAACAAATATTATTGTATTGATGATTATTGTAATGACAAATCTTTAATCATCTTTGATATTCGTTTTTACATCATGTCTTTTTAATGTTGCTGCCATTAAAATAATAACATAATAAATAAAATAAATAAATGGATCTAAAACTTAGCAGGGAAAATTCACCCCTGCAGACTGCACCTCACCTGTTCCACTAACTCTGGATGTGTCCCCCTAAAGCTGCTCCGTCTGTTTGCGTTTGGACTCGATTCGCCCATGTGGGGCCTGTTGGCTATCGCTGACAGAGTTTAGTTGTCATAATTGGAGTCTGACAGAAGTTACACGGAGTAATTGCGCGGCATATGGACGCCTTTTAGTGTAAAGTGATGCCTTATTAATTTCACATGAGCGCGCAAATCAGAACAAGTGACGCGGAATAACGCAAGAGAAAAGGCAGTTGAGTTACCCCTGAGCAAGGCAGCAGGTGTTTACCCATGATGGCATTTTTACTAATTAAGGAGAGAGGAAATAAAAAAGCAAATTCCTTAATTAATAAGGAATCTTAAACCCAGTTTGAGGCCGATATTTGTTACTGTAGCCTCAATATTTCAGGGAACAATTTCTTTGACCATAAAGTCCTATAAAAAAAGGAGATAAATTTAGAGGATTAAAGGTGTTATTGGGTATTAAAAGATTATCTCTATTCGTTCATGTCTTCTGTCCTCTCGTTTAATCGATTTTATTTTTTTCATTTATTTATTATATGTTCATTTGTTCGTGGATTTTTATCTAGACTTTTATTCCTTGTAATAAATAAATCCTCTTTGTATAAAATGGTAATTAATTTGTTTATTATTATTATTAAAGTATATTTTTCAATTGATATTTTAAGGCTGTTTATTAGAACAAATTGTGGAGCCTTGGCCTGAACCCCCTCTAGGAATGATAATTGTATTCAGTATTGATTGGTGCGTTGCTGTGTTTCTGAGGCCTATACCTTACATTTCAAATATAGCTCATAAAGGGCAGCCGTCAAAGCTTCAATTCACATATTTCAAGAATCGAAGAAAAAAAACCATCTCAAATGTTTATTTTTTTTTATATATTTTGATTTAATATTTTCCCTCTTAGTCTTTTTAATTTTGTAAAAATAATTTTCTAGTTAACTTGTGGTCAAAAGTACAATATTATATTTTTGGAATAAAAATGCGGATCCGTTGAATTAAATTACAGGTAAAAAAAATAAACAAATAAAAAAAAACATTGGAGCAATGCGATGTGTTCTGTAAAGGTTAATTCACTTTCCCTGTGTATGCGCCCTTATTTTCCTCCGTTTTCAAACTCAAGTGGGCTCATTTATAAAAGTTCATCAGCTGCCATTTAGCGCAAACTGCTGCTTAGATAAGATGTAATTGTCATTTTGAGCATACAAGACAGAGCTGCTGAAATATTGATCCACGCTCCTTCCTTTCAGGGAGGCATTATTGCTTCTTGCTCGGATATGAAGCTGCGGGCTTCATCAGAGAGGCGCCTATGATTAATCGTCAGTTTAAAAATCTGTAAGTAATTATCACTGTGCCTCATGTTCTCGTGCGTTAACGCCTTTTTGGATAAAAAATAAATAGATAAATCCACAAACCAAAGCTTGTTTATGCACCTTGTGTATGGATTTGCACATAATAGGATACTGTCTACCTGTTGGCTACTGCTTTCGTATGATTTTTTCAATAATTTAGACAAAAAGCGTCCTTTTTTCAGATGTGCTTTTAGAAACTGTTCCTTATATTTTGCGTAAATCAAATGTCACGGGCACGTAAAGGCACAATGGAAGCGCAACACACACAAAACACGAGCTGCAGGCCGAGCAGACGTGGCAGCAGCCGATCGATCCAAATAAGAATGTGTAGATGAGGTTTGTTGCCAAGAGGCCAAAGCTTAGCCTTTTCCATCTCCTGCACCTTGTCCCACACTTTACTCGGGCCGCGTTGGTTGATACAGGAGGGACGGAGGACAAAAAAAACTGCTCTGATCTTTTAGGAAAGTGTATTCAATGAGGGCATCCCTGTCACATTAATTCTATTAGCAATTTTAATAAAAAAAAAAACTTATTGCTTTCATTGTAAAGAAATGAGGAAAACCCTGCATTATCCTTTTACTTGTCTTTTATTTATATGATTTATATGATTATCTTACAAACACACACATATCCCCACATGTGCTTCTTTTAATTTCTTTTTCTGTTAAGCTTATTTTTGTCATATTTTTTAAGCAGGCAGCAGGATCACAACATTTAAGCATTTTTTCTCTTTTTATTTTATTTTTTTCTCTCATTTTCACACCACCCCCATTTAAAACAAACAAAAATAAACTTTATTATTTACTTATAGCTCATGTTATTCTTGCACTATTGGGTTTCTGTTGAGTGCGCCAGCCAAAGAGATAATCAGCACCCCTTTTAAAACTTTCCAAAAGCTCCCCTGCTCTAAAAGTTTGATGAAAACACAAAGCAAATGTTTTTCAATTAGCGCGTTGTTAGAAATAGAAATTGTTGTTGCTTTGATTGGGAAGAAGGGAGGTGTGTTAAGATAATTACACCCGCTGTGTTTTTGTTGTCCTGTTGAGACCTGCCTCTAAACTCCATTATGTCCCCTTGTTCTGCACGCGTGGGTGGTCACACTTGGACGCATTAGTGTCCCTTTGTCTCGACACACGTCACACACACGCCGTTGACATTGACTTTACATCAGAGACAGTTTAACTTCTCTCTCTCTCTCTGTTTCTCTTTTCTTTATTTCTTTGTATTTTCTTTTATTTAAGTCGTTCAACCGAGTGTATATTTTGCGGGGGTGGGGCCGACAGATGTGGGGCCCCTAGCAGGTCCTAAAACAGGGAAAAGTCTGAAAGGTTAATCTGTCTCCCCGCAGATGTTGGCTTTGGGAGTCTTGAAGCGTCACCTTTGACATGTCCCTCATTCAGCAGGGGGTCCAGAAGGACACTGACCCGCTGCAAGCTGTCACCTCGGCTGAGGACGCCCTGCGCTCTACCGCTCTATCAGGCTAAACGAGGCCCCTGACATGCAGCTATAGGCAGGGGCCGGGCTCTTATCATGACTGGAAAACTTTGACATGCGTGTATCAGTAAGCATGTCATTTCCGTCCTGTAAAAAACACAATAAATAGGCGGGAATGTCTTTATGAACGTGGATTTGAATCCAGCAGGATTAATTGTTATTAAAAATGTATTATTAAATTTATTTGATTTGAATGTCTATAAGAACTGGATGCTTATAGAGAGCAAATGATTCCCTCAAACACAGCGGATTAAATGCACTGGGCTTCCAAATTGGACACACACTCATGCGCACCCATCATGCTGAGCTTGGTTCGTTAAGCCTAATGGTTGAACAATAGACACATCTGCTCATCTTTTTGTATCAAAAGAGAAGGTACCACGGTCTTCTCTGTTTGGTTAAACCGCCACATATATTTGGCATTGGTGCGTGTGGGTGTGGGTGGGTAGGTGGGGGTGTTCCAGCTGAACTTCGCCTCTGATGAAAGAATGGATGCACATGTATTCACACATAAAAGTTGGCTGCATGGCCGCGCCTCCTTCTCCTTATCAACCTTTTGATATGAAGCCTCTGGAAGGGAAATTTTAAGCATAGCTCATTCGATTGTAATTCTTTATTATTTAGGGCTGAACTAGTTAACAATCAACTCCAAATGACCCCGGAAGTTTGCTCTATGCGCGGTTAATGATTTAAGGAGGACTGACGTTTTATGAACTCTTATGGACGTAATGCTTGGCTTTTTGGAATAACACCTGAAAATTAAAAAGTAGACACCTCCACTCAATTAGCACAGTTTATGTTTACATAACAGAGCCCTGCAGTAAAAAGAAAAGGCCGGATAAGAAGAATGGCATACTAATTTTAAGATATAATCAAAAATCATGCCCATATTTGATTACTGGGACAGTGTACTGAATTCAGCTCAGGAGACAACATGATGGAGGATTTATTTTTATGTAAAAGTTTACTTAATGTTAAGAAGAAAAAAAAAGAAACTGAAAGAGTTTCCCTCTCTTGTTTTTTTTTTTATTGATTTTTTCTTTCACAAATGCGCAAAACGAGTCAGAAATACCAAATTTCATTTAAAAGGACATCTATTTAATTATCCAGTCATGAGTTAAAAGTGTAAAGATTTTATATTTTGAACCATAAATGAGGTAATACAGTTTAGGCTAATCAAAAGGTTGAAATACTCCATTTTAGCTCTTACACCTCAGGTTTAAACCATGACGGATACCCATTAAGGTTTTAAAACTGAACATTTTTATCTGCAGTCAACAATAAAGATGAATTTATATCTCAAACAAAGCGAGGCACATTTTGTATTAATTGTGCATATTTTGTTCGTAGCTGTATCCATGCAGTCACTGTCTGTATCTTGGCAGGGTTTCATTGGCAGAAAGGTGGAGTACACCCTGCACAGAATGCCAGGCTGTCACAGGGTTTTTGCCACTGCAGTCTTGGACAGATACAGTGTTTTATGCAGAATGGATATTGACAACAAATAAAAAAGAATTCAGATCAACTCTTATTTCAGATACTGTTTAAGTGTCCCCATTATTACCAGTAGATATCCAGATCAATAAAAAGTGTCCCATTTTAGCAGTTTTGAGCGCTGAGGCCTGAGTTTATGCCCCTGCAAGTTCTTTCTGTCTGGAGTTTGCAGGTTCTCTCTGTGTTTGTGTGCATTCTCTGGGTACCCTTACTTCCTACTACAGTCCCCCCAAAAAATCATTTTGAGTTGACTGTTCTGTGTGAGTTTGGTGTGTGTGAGATTTTTGGCATGTATGTCTTTGTTTTGTCCTGTGGTGGACTGAAGAGCTGTCCACTGTCCACCAAGACTAATGTCTCAGATTGCTGAAATGTGGTTTGAGAATAAGATATATATATAATTTTATTGTAGATCTGACATAGAATCAATACAATCATTATTTCTAATGTTGGATAAATTATTACTTCACTGCAAAAAATAAAATCTAAATGAATCATTTTTACTTAAAATAAGTGCATTTGTTCTTGAATTGAGGAGGAAAGTGAGACACTTTGCTGTTAGAATAAGACAATTTACATTTAAAATAAGAAAAAACAACTGCCTTGTCTTATTTCAAATGCATATTATCTAATTATATGATTTTATAAGTAAAAATGCTCATCCCATTGGCAAATTATCTTATTTACCTACTGAAATTAAGGGTAAATACCCTTAATTTAAGATTTTTGTTCTACTTTCAAGATTTTTGCAGTGTAGGAATAACTCATTGTAATATTATAGAACTTTGAATAATCATATGTTAACCTGCAAGAGGTATGTCCATCATTCATATTTTGATCAGTCCAACAGATATAGTATCCTTTTAATGAGCTGCAGAACTAAGGTGGATTCATTAGTGCGTCGTCCCAGGAATATCTGAATGTCATTCTTATGGCTAGGAACATTTTATTAAAGGAGATCTTTCAAAAATCCTTCCCATTAGTCTATTAAATGTTAAAAGGATTTGCCATTCATGCACAATACTTGATTCTTCCCTTCCTTAATAAGGAAAGCAACGTCAAAGCAATGAGGAGGTGTGTGTGTTTTTGTGCGAGAGAGATAGAGGGGGTAGAGAGAGAAAGAGCATGGGAGGAGACCAATGCGCACATTGCGCATGTGCAGACGGTGAGATCTGTGCTGCGGTGGAGCAGAGACTGGACACACACCGCTAAAGAGATGGCGCGGCACCCGACCGGAGCGCAGGGACAGCTGGTTGGCGACGGGGGGGCTTGAAATACAAAGAGAAGCAAATCTATGGTTTTTAAAAGAAAAGAAAAAAACAGATAAGAAGAAAAAGAACGGATTTTAAAGAGAAGTTTCATTCCTGGGTGGAAAAAAAGCGTCTCAAAAAGAAAGGTAGGAGATTAATCCAATATTGTTACTAAGAAGAGGTGATAGCAGACGAGGCTGATGCGAGGAGGACACAAACAGCAACAAAAGAAAATTGAACTTTATTGGACGTGTGGATTTCTGGACATCAGCTAAGAGCAGTAGGTCAGATAGATGGTTTGTCAACAGCGCTGCCCGGATCATGAACGCGCAGCTGTCGATGGAAAATATAGGCGACCTGCATGGAGTGAGCCATGAGTCTGTCGCCGGGCATGGAGAGCTGCTGAGCGGCCACAGTCCGCACTCCCGTCCGAGCCCGCGGGGCTTGAGCCACCGCGCCATGGGCATGGCGACCCTCCTGGACAGCGGAGACTATCACCCAGGCCACCCGGGACACCTGCATCCAGCCATCAGCATGTGCGAAGCCCCCCACGGCATGAGCGCGAGCACCACCTACACCACCCTGACCCCTCTACAACCGTTACCCCCCATCTCCACCGTGTCTGACAAATTTCCTCCCCATCACCACCACCACCATCCCCACCATCCGCATACACACCCCCACCAGAGGATCCCCGGGAATGTCAGCGGCAGCTTCACGTTGATGCGAGAGGACCGGAGTTTGGCGCCTATGAACAGTCTGTATCCTGCGTATCATCACAAAGATCCCTGCATGGGCCAGAGCCTCTCCCCGCTCTCTGGCTCCGGGCTGGCCAGCATACACACGTCTCAAGCCGGCATCCCTCCCTACGCACATCCAGGCGCTGCCATGCCCGGGGAGAAGATGCTCACACCTAATGGGTTCGAGGCTCACCATCCGGCCATGCTCAGCAGACACGCCGAGCAGCACATGAGCTCCTCCGCAGGCATGGTGCAAATCAACGGCCTGCATCACCACCCGCACGCCCACCTTAGCGCGCAGGGCCACGGCCAGGGGCTGGGTAACAGCCGGGAGCAGGCCTCCGGGCCTGGGCACCAAGGGGGCGGCGCTGGGGGTGGAGGAGGCGGTGGTGGTGTTTCTGGCGGCCAGATGGAGGAGGTGAATACCAAAGAAGTAGCGCAGAGGATCACCACGGAGCTGAAGCGTTACAGCATCCCTCAAGCCATCTTTGCTCAGCGGGTCCTGTGCAGGTCTCAGGGGACCCTGTCCGACTTGCTGAGGAACCCCAAACCCTGGTCAAAGCTCAAGTCCGGCAGAGAGACCTTCCGTCGCATGTGGAAGTGGCTGCAGGAGCCTGAGTTCCAGCGCATGAGTGCACTCAGGCTCGCAGGTGAGCGAAGCCTCGGTAAAGCTCCTCTTTTTATTTTTAGTTTTTATTCTGTTCTTATTTTCTTTCATTATTGCATCCTCAAAATGAGAAAACTAACATGTTACAGAGGGTTGTTTCATTTGCAAAGATCTTGATGAGGTAACATTCATCTTGTTTTTCATGTAAAACTCTTCATATTAATCCACACATGGGGTCATCATTCAAACATCCCAACCAAGCTGACTGTTCCTCATTTAATGATCAAACCACCAACATCACCTGGAGAAATGAGTGTAAAGCTAACACATTTCAAGATTATTTTAAATATTATTATTCATGCTGACAAAGCGAAATGTTATATAATTAGACTATAGAAGAGCATTGCCTCGTCATCTTTTTAAGGACTAATTCTAGGCTTGTGTGAAACAAGTGCTCTTGTTATTTTACCTCCAAAATATCGATCACAGCACACAGTTGATAAACTGATCCTATTTCCAGAAATCGTTATAAGGACGTGTTTATTTTGGTGTTGAGTCTGCTGATCAGGTTTTTTTAAGTTATAAATAATTTGCTTTTTTATTAACTTATTTGTTATTCGGGTTTTTGCTTTTTTTGTTTGTTTGTTTATGTTATTTTTCGTTGCTGGCCTAGCCTACTGCTTGCAAACCAACACAGATGGAACGTGTGTGCTTGTTTATTTACTAATGGGTGATTTTCTAGATTTACATGTCAACTGGAGTTGCTTTCATGCATAATTGAACAGGTGAAGATTGCTTTGGCCCTGATTTCAAGAAATAGACTAAAGCCTTTTAAGGCACGGGGGAAAAAAGAGTATTGGCATACAATCCCAGTCGGGTTCAAACAGCACAGCGGTGTGAAAAAAATGATAATTCAAGTTAGTGTGATTAACTAGAGGAGCTGTGCATTCAATGTATCCTCGGGTACAGGTACTTAGAGTCAATTACATGATCTGAGAGTCAGACCAAAAAAGTATAAATCAGATCACAGACTATTTTCCTGTGAAATCATATAATAATTTGTAAAAATGGAAATGAAACAGCTATAAACTTTTATAACGTGTTTAGCTTCATATATGTATATATATATATATATATATATATATATATATATATATATATATATATGTGGATTTTTGTGCGTGCATGCATGCGTGAGCGCCTTTGCAAGCGAGTGTAATTGATTGTTTTTCAGTTTTTCCCATCTGGTTCTGCTGCTGTTTCTACAGTTTTTGCATTTTGAAAACAGAATTTTTAAACTAATTTCTCCATGAAAAAATAAAATTTCATGTTATTATAAGGCTACTATTATCCTTATAATACATTTTCCAAAACTATATCTCATTAAGGCACGTCTTATAATCTGAATGCTGAGTTTGTAATTGGATTAACCACAATCGATTATGAAATAAGCGTTTCTTTCGAAGTCTGGGTTATTATGTATTATTAAAGGAAAACCAGAAGCATAAATTCTTTATTTCTTTGAGCCTTGTTGTTTTCCTCTGACAAGTGTTAATTTGATTAAAACTCAATAACATGTAATCATAATGCTTAAGGCATTAAAAATAATGCAGTGCATGTATTTAAGAAAATGTCCATTATTAAAATGCTCCAAATAATACATAGAAAACATCACTTTAGAATAACAGACCCTGGCTCATGCTATTGATCCGGCCGTTGCTGGGAGAATCTGATCATATGTTGAAGTAGATGAGATATACTTATTGATTTTAGGCTGCTGAAATTCATCTCGGGCCGCTTCTGGTTTTCCCACGCAATCACTCATATGGAATGACACAGTCAATTACAAGAATAGAATAGAATAGAATAGAATAGAATAGAATAGAATAGAATAGAATAGAATAGAATAGAATAGAATAGAATAGAATAGAATAGAATAGAATAGAATAGAACAGAATAGAATAGACCATTCCCTGCTGTATTTAGAACTGATTAATTTCAGTTGGAATGAAAGCAGATCATTTAGTACACTTGCCGCATGTTTTTACACACCAGTCTGTTTGTTGACTATGACGAAGGCCCAGTGTGTGTTTTCAGTGTGTGGAGTTATCTGCGTATTTGTAATGATTAGCCGGGAGCAGCAGTGGTACTGTTTGAGCCTGTCCTTGTGTGATTAAGCTGATAATGAGGCGGTTGTTAGGTCCTCCAGTGTCCTGGGAAAGCTGCCTCTGTCTGTCTCTGTGTCTCGGCCTGGCCTCCTCCTTGCACCGTGGCCGTGGCCGCTCTGTGGTGGCTCCTGCTGCTGTCTGAGTGGCCTTCACTCCTGCTGATTTATAGCAACCCTTAGCACAAGGGGCTCCAGCCCTCTGTTAATATTTAGCAGCACTGGAGACAGCGGGCTACTCATGCACGCCATTATACCTCTCTTTATGGTCATGCCAGTATGGGCCACTGTATTGCACATGCACGCCTTGAAAATGCCAAAGGAAAAGCGAAATATTACAAAATGAACTTATTTTAAGCTTAATTTGAGAGGAATACAGCAAAACAAATATCATATAAAAAATCAAGCATTAATACACGAAGTTTCAGGCAAAAATCTGCTATAACTTAACACTTTTTTACGCAGTGGAGCCGATTTCTTTGCGTTTAAATCGCTTACTCAGTTGTTGTCCTGCCAATTTTTACTAACAAGCCTCTTAAACCAGTCGTTTTATTGATTAGTGCCGCGTTAAATAATGTTTTGTGATAAGAGCTTTGCCATTCATTAATTATCCCCCAGTGAATGTACGTTGACTTTCCCTCTGTCCTTTTAACAGGCTGCGTCTGCCCCCTGTTGGTCTCAATCTATTGGTGCGCTTTAGTTTGCCTGACAGTGCTGGACTTGATTGCACAAAAAATATGTTTAAAAAAAAGAAGAAAAAAACCGCTAATAAGTACCTGAACCTTATACATTTGCTTTATTAGAGGATAAAGAGAACGTAAATAAATCTTCCTTTTGGGGCTTAGATCGAATGCTTCTGTCAAGCTGCGGTGTCTTTTACTTTCAGCACCCTGGACAGCGCCCCTCTTTCCCGTGGCTCAGACGCCTGCTGTCTGCACAATATAACCTAATTGTGTGGAGTTTCTTAGAGCAGCTCATTAAAAATGTGTGTCTTGGTCAAGCCATAGAGTTGATAATCCACTGATAAACAATAAGCACATTTTTTGTTAACAAAACGTTTTTTAATAAGAATTTTACCAAATGTTGGTAAGCTTAAATCAAGCTTAGACAGTAAGGCAGACAGCAAATCAAACCGGTTTATTTAGATAGCATCAATTCACAACACCTGCTGTCTGAAGGTAGAGTTCATTCAATCCAATCATACAAACAAATTGATTTTAAAAAAAGTTTTCTATCTCAGGAAACCCAGCAGATTAATTTAAGTATTCATTCCTCCTGGATGACCATGTGGTGACAGTAGATAGTTGCTTGCATTGTGCCACTGATTTTGCAACAAAGTCTCATACTAAGCATGAAATGAGGCAGCTTTGGTGAGGAACCAAGGTTGCTGTAGAACCAAGCTCAATGGTATCCGTCCTTTACCATGACTCACAGGGGGGTTAGAAGACAGTGCCTACATCCAAAAATTAATTCAGAAGCACTGATATATGAGTACGCTCTTGGTGAGGTAAAAGGGGAAAAAATCTGTCAATAGTAGCTCATATTTTGGCTTAATCTATGAAAGAAACTCAATGAGGCAGTTGAACTCTACACCAGCAGGCAAGTCCAGCAGATAAAACAGCAACCCATGTTTCTATAGTCTGGGATATAGCAAACTAAATATCCTCAGTGAATCTTTTTAACTGTCATAAAACTTGTGGTTTAGTACATTTGTATGCTTGTTTGTTTCTAGCTTTACGTAATCTTCCCACAATGCATTGTAAAACTTAGTTCCAAGTTGCCTTTGGCAAAAAAAAAAAAATTAAAAAAACTTTTTGCCAGCATTACCAAAAAAATTGTATCCCTGAAGCTGGGGAGCTCTCTATGATAGCATATAATAGAATTTTGGGTTTTAGGACATTCTGGATACCAGAAGTTTGGGCTTTAATTTATTTAATAAAACATAGCTAAACATTTCAAATATTACCTTTTTTTATCTAGGCTTACAGTATATAAAACAGAACAGGTAAATCCTAAATACTTTAATCGACAAAGTGAAAGAATTATATTTTTAGAAGGAGAATTACAAGAGCATTTTTCAGCACATATTGAATACTGATTTGGTTATTGCCTTCTTCTGTTAAAGTTATCTTATCCTAAGAAACAAAGAACAACATATACCTAGATATATTTAGGTAAATGTTGTTAATCTTACTTGGTATTCAGTAACTGTTTATCTCATCAGTGAGTAGACCAGGTCCTACTGTCTACATTGCTCCAAGAAAAACGTAAAAAACTGACAAATCCCACAGTGATTTCCTATTTCTGCCAATAATTGCTGTGTTAGTAAAAGAAAACAAAAAAGGTAAAGCAAAAAAACAAGTAGCACAGCTTCCAACGTTCAGACTGCTGCGGGATTCCTTTTGGTTGTTAAATGTCAAAGAGAGCCGTCAGAGGCATAAAGATCAGCTTGTCAGCATGTGTGGTCTTTCAGAGACCCATGAGTATTGCAATTCTTTCAGGCAACCTTTGATTTTTTAGGGGGAGGATGGCCGCATATGTGCTAAAACATTGAGTGTATAACATCTGATCAAATGAAGAGTCCTTTCTGTTTATCAGACACTGAAGTGGTGTTAATCCACATGTTAATAGAGTCAGCTAACCCTATTAATAACAACTTGTTGGGAACCAGTTGGGAAAGAAAATAGTTGTAACACATTTAAAACAGTAAAAGCGCCATAATGACATTGATGGAAATCCACTTTCAATCAGCTGCAATTGGCTTTAATTATTACATCTAAGTGATTGAAGCGGAGCCTGTTGTCTTCTAGGCGTGCATTGTCTATTTCTCTCACTGCAACCTGACCTGATTCCTTTTTTTCCATTAAATGAGGTTATCTCACTGCCTTTCTCTGTCTTCCCTCTCAGCTTGCAAGCGCAAAGAGCAAGATCATGGCAGAAGTGAGCGAGGGAACGTGACCAAGAAGCCCCGGCTAGTGTTCACAGACGTGCAGCGGCGGACGCTCCATGCCATCTTCAAGGAGAACAAGCGTCCATCCAAAGAGCTGCAGCTCACCATTGCACAGCAGCTGGGCCTCGAGCTGGCCACGGTCAGTAACTTCTTCATGAACGCTAGGCGCCGGAGTCTGGACAAGTGGTTGGATGATGGCTCCGGTCATGCAGTCAACTCGGGGCACAACGCCTGCACCAAAGCCTGAAGTTGTACTGACCTGAACAACTCATGGACTGACTCAACCTCGGTGGAAAAGCTTTAAAAAATTCAGAGAAACAAAGAAAACTTAAAGACCTTGAAGCTACGTTTTGCCCTTAAACCTGTACTATATTGATATTTATAGTATCCAAAGATGAAAAACAAACCAAAGACTTCTTGTTTGACCTGCTTTACAATGTTTGTTTCAGCAACATATTTTTGTGTAAAATACTGCAAAAAGACGTTACTCACACCCATATACACACACACACACAGACATACTCACAAACACACACACAGGTCTTTAGCTTTACTATAACCCCTCACCTCCCTACTGTGTATCAATCTATCATTTGCCATCCTTATCTCTAATCTGATTGGTTGGTTTTAATGATGGGTCCCCAAGTGGAGGTTTAATCAGCCTACTGGCAGTGTTGTCTGCAGCTGTCCACAGCCTGGAAAAAAAAAAAGATCTTTAAAAAAACAAAAAACAGGGATGAATGTGGAGTTCCAGCGGGATTGGCCAATCAACTTTAAAGGGAAAAAAAAGAATCATCCTGCAGGAGCGACTGGATTGTTCTGCAACTCTGTTTGGACCGGTGGCTTGGACTGTCTGACTCCCTGTATGTCTGTTTGTCTGTCTGTATTTCAGTCTGTGCAGTTGTCTGTCGTTCTATCAAGCATTCCAGACAGATGGGGACAGGAAATGTCCATTGGTAGACTGCTAACCCAAACCCAAAGAGTGTGAACCAAACCAAACAGGAGAAAAACCATACAGTGGTGCTTTCCTCCAACATGCTCAAGCATAAAGTTATGAAAATAAGAGAATCTTTTGCTCTTTTAGTGTCAAGCTTCTCGTGCAGAGCAGAAATAACATTTACAAATACCAAAGAATATATTTTGTAGATGATCATCAAGCATGGGCAGGTTGACATTATCTCAATATGATAACTGTAATTTTAACAGTATAGTTTCAACTTAATGTATTTACCAAAGGTTTAAAGTAAATATGTATCCGTTTATTAACTCCGTTTTTGATAATTTAAAATAATGTTTATAACAGTTACTTTAACATAAGTTATTAACTTATTTATTTAACTTCTGGTACTAAGAGTTTCTGTAATTGCATAGTGTTTCTACTTTATTACTATAGTGCAAAATAATATCTTTTTACCATTTTGCCATGACTGTATGTGTCAATTACTTTTTTCTGGCAGCTGAGCAGCAGTATATAGAAACAGGTGGGGGAGGGGTAGAGTTCCATTTCAGTGGCTCCAGAAGCTTAGGGTTGGGACTGCAACTGGGATCACAGCTCAGCAACTGTAGAGTCTTGATAACCAGAAATGCGATGTTGATAACCAAAGGATAAAATGATGAAGCATAAAAAACCTGCAGAAAAGAGCAAAATAGATAATCAGCCCATACTTAACAACACATATTTTTTACATTTTTGTGCTACTGTGCTCTCTGAGAAACCTATTCACCCCTGTACCCCAAAACAAAAGAATATTATTCCGTATTATGACAAAATAAAAAACCTTTTAACTATAAATCTACCCATAGCCAAACCTTGAATATAATTGCCTTGCTACCATCCTATTTCAGTTCCTCAGCCAGCCAAAGCACTAATGTGTAAAAACATTGTGAGATAAATCAGCAGCTCTAGTTTATGCATTCAATAGTGTGTTTTCTGTCTAGACGTGAAAGCACAAACTGGTGGCTCTGTGTGTGACAGATAGCCTCTGATGTTTTTTTAAGGACAAACTGTGTCACCACCTTCATAATCAGCACTGAGTGTCACTCCATCATCCCCACATGCTTCACGTGAATTTGATTTGATCTCCTCATCAAAGATGTACAGCAGAGAAGATGATATCAATGATCGAATCACTTTCAGGCGCTTACAAAGCAATGTCACCTTCTCACCTGAATACAAAGAAGCGTACCGCCGCCTCTTTACAGAAGCTTCCTGCCAAGTCTGCCCCCCCCCCCCCTCCAACTCAAACACACACACACACATCCTTACCCTTCCTCCCTTCTCCTGGGAGGTGATGCATCTGAGCACTCGGAGGAAAGCACTACATGGGCCTGGCTTGGGTTGGCACAGCATTAAATGTGCTAAGCTGAGCTCCTCCTCTTGACTGGGGTTAGCAGAGCCACATTCATCACAACACAAATCCAAAGGAGAGGAAAGCAGAAGCGGCTTCTCCTTCACCTCTTAGAGAAAAACCAAAAATATGACAAGAGACAAAAAAATGTTAAGATCTACTGATGTTTTGTTTGTTTTTTTTTTCCTAGTGTGAACCAAAGATGCTACCTCACTCAAGTTCCATATGTGATTTCTATCACTTTTGATGATACCAAAGATAACCAAAGATTTTTTCTAATTGCACGGCCTCTGTGAGTGGTGTTCAAAGCAGTGTAATGTATGTGACCTCTCCCCCCTTTTTATTTTCCCCTGTGTTTTTGCTCCTGGCCTGTCCTTCTCCCTTTTCCAGAACCTCCAACCTGCAATCAGCCCATGCATCCTCTTTTTCTGCATACTCCTGCTTAATATTTGCTCCGATTACAGCTCCATAGATAGCCCTGCTGATGCAGGTAAAAGGCAGACATGCTGTTCCAGCCGTAGATGCACACGACCGTCCATGAAGGTGCCTGCAGAGAAGATTTGTAGTAGCATGATCTTTTTTTGAGCAAAAATGAATCCATGCATACTCATTTTTTTTATTTGAGGCCAGTTAATGTGTAAATGAAATGCATGAAGCTACATTTCTAGCTTGATCTATGAATTCGTTTTCAAATAGAATTTGGATTTAAACCACTGTGCTGTGAAAAAAAGTATTTGCCCCCTTTCTAAATTCTTCTGTTTTTGATTCATCATTTACAAAAGTTTCATATCATCAAAGTAATTCAGAATCAAATATAAAGAAGTGGATAAATACAAAATGCAGTTTTCAAATGGTGTTTATTAATGGAGGAATGCTTTCAAACCAGTCTGATCCTATGTGATAAAGAACTACCCCTTTACATAACTGGTTATCCTAAATACATATATGGAAGGAAAATGTATATTTTTTTCTGTCTTCTTTAAACACTTAGATTGTCATTTACAGGATGGAACATTTTTTACCTTTTCTTTTCTGCAGGATTATTTCTAATTCAGTAGCTCTGGGGGCTTTCAGATCATAAAGTGCCTGCATATGCTGTAGAATCAATTGAATATTAAGGCCTAGACAATAGGCCAATCTAAAAGTCTTGATTTGTTTGTTTTTTTTGTTTATCTTTGATGTTGTCCTACTGGTCTGATTTGGATCAACATCCTGCTGTCTTGGTTTAACTGGTGGATCTATTGTGAAATGCTGTTTAGTTGCACACCAGATGTAAAAGGACAGTGAATATTTAACCAAAAGTAATAGGGATCACAGAAAGTTTTTTTTTTTTATCTGAATGGTGAGAAGGGTATCTGTGCTCTTTTTGGTCATTTTTAGCCTTGCATGTTGATCAGGTGCCAATTTCTCTTCTCGTTCTTATTGGTGAATAAGAATGAGTTTGTGAGCTGCAGTGTTTTAGCTGTAGTTCTGTGTTTTGGTTTGACCTCTTGCATGATTGGTTAATGCAGGCTGTAGTCATTTTTCTGTTGGCCAATCACCCCCCCATTGTTGAGGATGATGGTTCTCACTGTGTTTAACTGGAAGGTCAAATCAATAGAAGTCGTTTAGTTACCCTTTCCTTACTGATAGAGGTGAGTTAGTTTGTAAGAAGCTGTTTCTTTCAGAAAGGCTCAGGAGTTTTGCTCTTTTATATAGTTTATCTACAATTCATTTAGAGATCTTTTTACTATATTTCTTGATTTCTACACTTCCTGTAGTCGTCCATCCGGGGTTAAAGTTAGTGGAACTAAACCAAAGTATGCTTTGGTTGCATGGGGTATATTTTCCCAAAAGCCTGGATGATTTGTATAACATTTCTTTTCCTTAAAGAAATCAGTATTTGAAAACTGCGTTTAATATTTACATGGATTCTATTTTTTAATCTAAAAAAGATGAGATCTTCTAAAACATTTAGGTGTAAAAAGCATAAACTGCAGTAAGAAGACATCTAGTTTTTCACAGTACAGTAGGTTCCCTATGACACTTTCTTTTCTTTCGACTGGCCCCTGCCTTTTTAGTTTTGCATATATTGATCCAACCAATAAGTCAGACATCTTCACATGACCGCAGGCAGACGGCCTGACATAGCCATGGGCAGAATCACTGATTCAACTATAGGCAGACATGTTCCTGAAAGTAGAAGCAGATATGTTGCAATCTTTCTAGAACTCTAACAAAGCAAACAAACAACAAAAAAAATCTCCCAGGATGAGTGCCTTGCTTGAACCAAAGTGTTTAACCGCTGTTGACCTCTCACTTCTGACTCTGTGAATACCTCAGCCTGTAGAAGGGCCACAACTGAAGAGACAAGGATTTTTTTTCTCCTTTCTTCTTTTTTTTCTTCCTCTTATTTTTTGTTTTGTGATTCACACCGTGGTGCTTTCACCGGCACAACCATGCAATGAAAACATACCAAAGGCTTTTCTGTTGTCCACTTCTACAGATCAAACCAAAGGTCTTAGTTTCTCGCCTCCCTCTGTCCCGCCCCCCTCCTCTATCCCTACCTTTCTCCCTTCTCTCTCTGCTGTGTGTAGGAAGGTCCAGCACTCTGGCCGTGCATGTCTTTTACCAGTGTCTCTGAATACCTCATAGTGATAATTCCTTTGAGTTCTGCATCAAGACGTCTTATCTGTGAGTAAGGTAGAACTTCAACTGTGTGGTATTTGATATTGATTCTTCAAAAAGCTGATAATCTATTTTCAGGCTGTTATTTGTTGTTTTCTTTTGGCAAAAGTGCTCTGTTTCAAAACAAAGAGGACAAAGTTTCAGGGTTGATGAGAAACTTAAAGGATGGAGGAGGGAGAAGTGTATTTTTTATCAGACATTTGGGGGTTATGCCAATATTATGATGTAGATGATTGCTTTTACAGGGTAAAACCAACTGCTGTGATGTTGTGTTCCTACTTTCTCTTCTACCTACTACTGTGTTGTGATTTTAATTTAATTGCGTTTTTGTATGGGTTCTTTAATTTATGCATTTTTAGAAGCTCTAGATTTGTACATAGTAGGGTTTTTTGGGGGAGGGGAAACAAATGAAACCAAAAAGACAGTCAATATGTTATGTTACAGTTTTATTTCCTATGTTTAGATCTTAAGGAGGAGTAGTTTTTTTTTGTTTTTCTGTGGTTTTTTGTTGTTGTTTTTTTACCACATCATAGTTGACATTTCAATGTGTGTTTTGAACACTGCCAAAACTCCGGACAGTCCTTTTTCCAGTGCCGACCAAGTTAAATAGGGCCTACTTTGTTGGGTAGCAGTGTGAATGGGTCTACGTTTTACATTTCTTTTGAAATTTTTTTGGAAAAAAAAAAAAAAAAACTGAAAAAAAAAACAGTTACTTTATGGGTAATACTGCACATCCAAAGATTTTTAAACCAGACCAAAAATTGGACAAAAAAATATGTATAAGGGGGCGGGGGGTGGAAAAAGCACTGGCATTTGTGAGGTAGATCTGTTGAGTTATTCTTCGCCATTCGCACGGGTATAGAATGTAGAAGGCGTAGGGCTGTGTAGGCAAGCTTACTCTACCATGTGGGGAATCTCCTGTTAAGCGTACAATCTGAAAGCATTTTGAAACCAGGGCTGCAAGCCCTGCTCACTTTGCTGTCTTGTCCACGGGGTGAGGTGGAGCGCAGGGTGGGGCAGCCGGTCTGCCAGGGGGCAATGCCACAGAGCTGGGTCTGTTTTTATTTGCTGTGGCTCGCCGCCTCGCTCCACCAAGTATCTGTTCCTTTGGTACAAACTGGTGTAATGACTATGAGCAAAGTCTAATAAACTGCAAAGAACCTAACCAAAGGGATTTCCGTGTGAGTGTGTGTTAAGGCAGACACTGTAGATTTGCAGAGATGTGCAAGTTTGGGTGTCTGCTTGGATCCATGCATCTTATTTTATCCTCCCCCCCTCTTTTAACTCCTGCATATAGTCAGTCTGTTTCTGAAGCGCTTGCATGTGTGTGTAGCTGACTCCTGCATCTCAGAGCAGAGGATCCCACTCATGGTGCTTCCTCACTTCATCATCAATACAGATTCTAAAAGCACTGAATGTCAGAAGAGATGAAATCAGGTTCTGCAGTCGTTTCATCACAAGATGGAAGATGTTGCATCAGAAAAGTACAAGCAGTTCAGTTATACCCAAGAAGGAGTGTATCTATTTTGAAACCATTTGATGCAATGTGGACCTATTTTTTTATTTACTTTATATCTTATTTATTTTGTCCCAATGGAGTTCCCATATGATGGGTAGCTTGACTACAAGTCTCATAACAATACTGCAGCGCCTAAGACAATCATCTGGATCTCTTTACGCTGGGGAACTAGTTTCTCACCCACAGAGGGGTGTCCTCAAGCTATTCATATACAAAGATGCTTGAAGGGTTTTGACAAACAAGCATATTTGTTCTTGTATCCATAAAGGATCTTATTATGGTCACAGCTCATATCTACTCATACGCATTTCCAAATAAAATCCTATCGATCTGCTCGTCCCCTGATCTCTTTTTGGTTCACCTCCTCTCCATGCCTCTAGACTCACAGTGATTTCTTTCCTTTTTTTTTCGTCCCTGAATGGTGCGAGTGTGAGTGTGCACGTGTGCCAGAGAGGCAATACGGTCGGTGATACCCTCAGATTATAACTCCATATATCATGACTTGATTTGTCATCGCTGTTTCCCAGAGTTTTGCTACTGCTTTCTCAGTGCCGTGCAATATCATCTGTTGTGATTGCTAAGCAAAATAATTTTGAAAAGAAAAAAAAAGAAGAAAGAAAATTGAGAAGCAAGTGATGATGTCATCCAGCTTTTTTCAGTGTTCAAATGTTTCGACATTTCTGTAGTCACAAAAGGTAGAAAATAAACTGTTGGTATTTCCAACGTCTGGGGCTTTGACTCGTTTATTAATGTTATTTTTTGTGTCACTTGTTTTTTTTTTATTGTTTAGATAGTAGTTGAAACAATAAAGCTGTACATCAGATAAGAAAAGTAGAGGTAACTGCTGCAGATCCTCAGGACAACAATAAGCCATGTGCGGCACAAATCCAGCCTTTCTAGAATGGTTTTTAACAAAAACACCATTATTAGACAGACACAATCAAATACAGGGAAAAGACTTGGTGAGGCGGGGTTTTTCATTGCAGAGGTTCGCCTTCCAGAGGAACAATGACCCCAAACAATCAACACAATGGTGTGATTAAAGTGTGTTAGAAGTACCCAGTCAAAGTTCAGGCCAATAATCAATTGAGAATCTGATGTTCCCAGATCCTTTCTGTTCAATATGACTAAGTATGAGCAATCCCTAAAAAAAGACCTTGTCTATTCATCCAGGTGAAAAGTTTCCTTTAACTACCCCCCTTTCAGACACATAGACAGGTATGGAGCATTGCAGGTTAACAAAAGAAGCCAAATGACCCCCGTTCCAAAGGGGTGGACCCGTTCGTTCGTTTCTATTTGCATGTTTTCTAAACAAAAAGAAGGCTTTGTTGGGCTACTGTATAAAGCCTCAAACTTGACGCTATTCCTGATATTTTGAATTGAAAAAGCTTCCCGGATGGGAAGCGAAACATCTTCAAACTTGGAAACAAAGTCCTATAGATTTTTTTTTTACTTTTTTGGAATGACTATGACCTAGATGACTGAGAATCTTCACCACCACTAAGTATGAGCTATTTTGCAAAGACAAATGGGATAAGATATCTATCTCTACAAGTCGTTCCCCAAAGACTTGCAACTGTGATTGCATCATAAGTTGGATTTTTATTTTTTAAAATTAAGAAAAAAAGAGACTCCTGTATAATTTTCCATTAACTTCATAATTATTAGTATTAGTAAATCCAACTAAAATACATTGATGTTTCATGGCATCACGCTTACCCCAAGCAGGGTCACAAGGAGTGCTGGTGCCTACCTCTAGGGGCAAGAGGCGGGGTCCAACCCCAGTTCGCCAGTCCATCACAGTCCAACACAGAGACAGACATCCATTCATGCACATAATCACACTTAAGGAGAATTTAGAAAAAACAATGAACCTAACAGTCATGTTTTAGGACTGTGGGAGGAAGCTGGAGTACCCGGAGAGAACCCACACATTCTCAGAGAGAAAATGAAAACTCCATGCAGAAAGACCCAGGCCAGAAATCAAACCCAGAACCTTCTTGCTGTATGGCAGCAGTGTTACTTACTGCTCCACTGAGCAGCCCATTATATGGTGATAATGTGACAAAATGCAGAAGAGTTTAAAGGGGTCTGAATAGTCTTGCATAAAGGCTCTTGGAATGAGATTGCTGACTGATCCATCCTTTGGTTTCCTATGGATCCTTTACTTTGAATTGGTCTTCATCTTTTGGATAATATTTCATGTAAGATTGAGAATCTTGCGATCTTAAAGTTAAATGACCTCTTTTAATACTGCTGAGTTATTAAATATAGTAATTAACTTCAAGCCTCAAAGTTCAATGGAGGCTTTGACTATCTTATAAAATATGGAAAGCATCTAGGAGTCTGAAAAGACTGAATTATTCTCTTAGAATACTTAATTTCCTAGCAAATGATGATCCAGAAGTAAGTGCCAATATGGAGATCTAAAATAATATTAATCTTTTTGTATAATATTTAGTTATAGTTGCATTAGTTGTTTTTTTCTTTTGTTGTTGTATTTTTTCATGGGATATTTATACATACAAAAGTAAATAAACATAATGAAAAATTGAGTAAAGTAAAGTTATTGAAGCTAAGCTTTGTTAAGCTATACAGCCTGCATAAAGGAAGTTCAGAACAACGACCTTTCTTCCTTAAACGTCTATGATGTTTTAATGCTTCTGTTCTGTCACTAGGTAGAGCTATAACATCGAGTTTCCCATGCAAAAGTATTAGGTTTTCCTAAAACAGGCATGCCCAAAGTTGGTCCTCCATGCAATAATTATGTATCCACTGATAATGATTCAGGTAGGTTTTGGAAACTATAAGCATTCAGCTGATTTAAATGTATTTTGGATAAAGCACAAAAAAAACTTTAGCTGTTACTTAAGGACAGGCATGCCTAAAGTTGGTCTTCCAGGGCAGTCCAGCAGGTTTTAGAGGTTTACCTGCTCCAGCACAGCTGATTTACATTGAGAGCTGATTAACAGGCTTTAACTGAACTGCAAACATCAGAATCAGCTGTGCGAAAGCAAGGAAACCTGTAAAACCTGCAGTACAGCGGCTCTCGAGGACCAACTTTGGGCATGCCTGTTAAGTTTTTTTGTTTTTTCCAAAATACATTTAAATCAGCTATTTGCTTATAGTTTCCATAAACCTACCTGAGTCAATATCAGTGGATATGTAATTATTGCATCTTTTTAAATGTAATGAAACCAATTGGAACATGTTGCAAACCTTTAATCTTTAACCAAATCCAGAAGGACTTTTTCATGATTTTAAACATTAACACTGTTCTAGTCTCAGCACCTAATTTAAGATGCAAACAGTCCCTTTTTGAAGTGGCAATTTTCACACAGTCTGGTTCAAGCAAATCGGCTTAAGGGTAATAAGAAACTACTTCATGCAGTGCCTTGCACATGTTGCTACACTGTAACCACAAAGCTAAATTCAAAGCATTTTAATCAGGATTTATGCTGATAACCAGGTAAATCTGGTGCATTATTCTGAATAAACAGTTTTCCATTATTTCAAAAGAAAATCAGTAAAGTGTGTTGTGTAATCCCCCTGAGGCAATGTTTAGTAGAACTACCTTTAACTTTGATGAAAGCAACCGGCACATGTAAAGGTTACTTGATCTTTAAAACAGCTCAACCCCTGTCATACCGGACGGACAGTATCTGTGAACAGCAATTTCCATGCCACGTAATCTCCTCTGGATTTAAAGCTGAGCTTCGACTGGGCCACTGGGAAACATGGTTTAATTATTTAAAACTGATCAGTGCTTAGGTTTTTTGTCTGAGGTTGTGTATTTTTTTCTGCATTCTCCTGTATATACTTCCATTTATTTCAGTAAAAAATAAAAAATTCACCGGTATCCCTTTTGTTTCTCAAGGAAAACATTCCCCCGGTATGATGCTGCCATTACCATGTTCCGTCTTAGGGATGTGTGTTTAGGGTGGTCTTCAACAGCTTTTCCCCACTGCCATAAGACAGTTGAAACTAAGGTCTCCATACATGGGTCGTGCGCACTAACCACTGCCCTACCTGCAAGCCCGAACCATTGAAACTTTAATCAAGTCACAAATCGAGACTGCATCATACTTGTAAACATCATATCTGCACTACATGGTGAAGTTTTCAAATCCCTTTAAACAGAACTCAACTAAATGTTTCTACTGCATTTGCATCATATTCTTCTGATCACTGCTGCACTTTATTAATGTAAATGTTAATTTAACTGCTGTAAGCTTCCCATTCACAGTTGGAAAACTGTATTCATCGAAATTTAATTTTGTAAATACTGTGTGTATACAAAAAGACAATAAAGTTGGTCTAAGTCTAAGTGACGCCCCTCTGGTCAGATGAGACTCTTGCTTTAAATGTTGCATAAGACGCTTGATTTGTTTTTTATCATTACCAAAGAAAATCTCCTTACTTTATTACAGCAATGGTCCATTAAACAGACTCAGTCAGTTAATTTTAAGTGTTACACAACAGATTGTCACGGTAAGATGCTAAGCAGAAAGACATGGTGTTATCTATTGCTCAGTTACGGCTGTTGCTTAGAGCTGGTTAGCAATGTAGATGCATGAATGTTTGCATAACCTCTTGCAATCAATATTTAGTTTCAACCCTACACGTCTTTCTTAAACTTTGCCCTCTGATCAGATAACAGTCCACACTGAGCTGGTAGGTGTTTGCACTGTTCTGGACTTTATGACCCACATTCATGTTTTCTTTTTTTTTGCTATTTTGCTGGAGCAACAGCACACTTGTAAGGCAATTTGCAAAACAATTTGCTCACTTGCTCACTAAAAGTTAACCATAGAAGCAAAATAAAATAGGACTTTTTTCATTTTAAAGTTGTGATGCAGTTCATACTTTAATGTGAGCTGTATATATTTGTAAAAGCAGATACTCTTGCCTTTTTTGTGTCCCTAGCGTTTGTTCTGAACGATTTAAGCAAAGTAGGGACTGAATTAAAAAGATTTTTTTTCTGCCCATTTGCAGTTCTTCTAAAATTTCTCTATAACCTGCATGTTGAGTGAAAACACACTAATTCAAGGCATTAGTCCGAATTGGGACCTTAGGGAAAGATGCACTGATATTATGTTTTAAGGACTCCCAAATATGGCAATATAGTTTTTTTTTTCAAGGGTTATATGAAATGAATAGAAACAAGGTACTTCTGGTTCTTTGACAGATGGGTTTAAATTCAACAGAAGGTTGAGGGATTAAAAACATCATAATCATCTGTGCTTTAGGGTGTATAAACCCTAAACCTTACCAAATTTTAAATTAACTCCTAAAAAGTTGATCAAAAAGAAAAATGCTGTTATTTGGTATGCTTTTGACTGAAACAGTGGAGTTCTTAGTTTTAATGCATTTACTGAAATTAGACATGCATTTACAAACAGAAGGTTTTCAGAGAGGGAATAGTGTCCAATTTCCAACTCTTGCCTATTGTTGGTTCATCTCTAATTTTCTATTAAAGCTTACTTTTTTTGCTGAAATCAGTATCCATAAAGTGACAATTCAGCTATTTAGTGGCGGTTTGTATGGTTAGTCTCAATAGCTGGCACAGAGCATAAGATGTTTGAAGCCTCTGGGGAGTTCAAGGAGCATTTAGCATTTCACAGAAAATCAGTTAAATCTGTAAACACATTTAAAAAAGATGAAATGATCCATAAACCCTTGTTCTCAAAAGCAACAATGATTTTTTTTTTAAACTGCTGTTAGTTTAAGATGTTCCTACTTAACATTGTTCCTTGTTCTGTTTATAGAAAATACTATCCCTAAAAGAGTTATCTACCACAGGTAAGACATTAACTGCTTATGAATTTACATTAGAACCCCCAAAATCAGAAAAATGTTTTAATACCTTTGACCTTAAATTAAAGATGTATTGTGCTTAGGCCTGCAACTAATGATTATTTTGCAAATCGATTAATCTGTCGATTATTTTTTCGATTCATTGATTAATAATCAGACAGCCAAAGCTTCTTTAAAGAAGACCATTTTTCTAAATTAAACCAGCTGAAATTAAAACTTTTCCAGTGGAGGAGTTCTGGATAGAGCATACTGACAGACGGGAACATTTTTTTATCTTAAGTGCAAAATGTTTACATATAAATATATATATATATTTTTTTTTTACAATTTTCGTATAATTGCTGCTCTAAGTGGGTCGCTCTGTCAACTAAAGGCATGTTTTAGAGTTTCAATACTCCAGTTAACGATTAATTGATTGTTACACTAATTGACAATTATGTCAATAATCAATGAATCACGATTAACTGATTCATTGTCTCAGCCCTAATCCGAATGTAAATAATTAAACACAAGCACAGACAAAATAAGATGTGCTGATGAGACTATCTGACAAGAAGCTTAACTTTAAATTGTCCCTTCCATCTAATTATGCAAGGAGCAGGGGCGGAGCTAGATGGGGGGCCAGGGGGGGGCCGTGGCAACCCTCAGCCAATCACTGGCCACCCCTGTTGCCACCCTTACCATAATACTCTCAAAGGGGAATGTTCAAAATTATTAAACATTTTAATTTATCATATATTAACTACTACTTGACAACTAAAATGCTGTGTTTATGCACATCAAAATACTAACATTAAAGTTGATATATACAGAATTCATGCTCTATTCAGAACTAGATTTTTGTTTCATATCAGGTAAAGAGAAAATTATGTCTCTGCAAGTCATCTAGGAGTCTTCAGTGAAATGATAGATAAATAACTACTTTAATAATAACTTAAACATCCATTTAATGTAGATATTAGTACTTATAAATATACATTTTATGCAAACTAATTTTTGGTAAAAGTAGGTAAGTAAGGACAATGGAGAAGATGTTTGCCACAGAAATTTTGTCCTCTACACCTTTAATCTAAAAAGCATGGATGTTTGTGGTTGTTCCTGTTGGAACAATATATATTGACCCTGAGGTTCTGGCGCCTATTCGCTTTAGGCCCCCCCTCAGCCTGCATTGGTTATTGCATTGCCACTCTTATTAAAATGTTCTGGCTACGCCTCTGGCCAGGGGTTGTTTTAAATTGTTAACCATTCTAAAATCTACAGTAGGATCTCTGGGTCAGATGGGGCAGGGCTGGCATTAACAGCTTGGACTAAGATATATGGGCATCTTAGACACCTAAGCCTTTGAAAAGCCAGAACAAAATGTTCACGTCTGAAAAATATGAACCTTCACGTGAACACATGAACGCGCGCTGAATTGGACCAACCTATCAGCACACAGGGGGGCATCCCATCTGTTTCTATAATGAGACACTCCAATTATCTCTGACGTCACATATATATATATATATATATATATATATATATATATATATATATATATATATATATATATATATATATATATATATATATATATATATATATATATATATATATATATATATATATATATATATATATATATATATATATATATATATAAAGGTGTTTAATTAATCCCATCAAACGCTGTGGGTTCTTCCCGGAGAAGTTTTGATACCAGCTCCAAGTTGGCGGTTGCCATGGCAGCCAGTTCTGGCTGGGCCCCGGAGGGAAGTGACGAGCGGGGCTGTTGTTGGGACACGTGACTGAAGCTGCGCTGATCTGTTTTGACAAGCAGCAGGGAGGGATGTGAGGTGGCGGAGGCAGACAGTAGCATCACGACTAGCAGGACTCGCTGTTCCTTTAATCCGCCTTTCGCCTGAATTTTATCAGATCGTTGTCTCGCTCGCTCGAGCGCGCGCAGGAGTCTGGTGACCCAGCTCGCGCCGGTTAAACCCAGAGCCCCTCGGTGTGCGCCCGCCGGAGTCTGCTTGTTTGTTGTCGCTCTGCAAAAGTTTTAATGAAGACCAAAAAGGAAGTCAGCGCTGGTGGCGTTTTTAGCAAGAAGTAAATGGCAAAGGCTCGACCTGAAAAGTGGACTAAATTCATTTGTTAGTATTTAGTGACCGTAATGAAAGGCTAAAATCTGTACATAGTCCTGCCTCCCCCCTCTACTACCCTCCGAATGGGGGAGAGAAACCCAAACAAGGAGCGTTGGTAGCTGGGCTGAGCTACGCTGTCGGAGCTGAGATGTTTGGACGGTAAAGCTGCGTTAAAGAAACGGTTAGTTGGGGGAAAAAACAAGGTTAGTTAGCCGAGTTTGTTGTGCTAGCAGCTCTGCTGAGATAGCAAACCTCTGTAGCGGCGGTTACACAAGCTGGAGAGGAGGTGGAGGGGGGGGGGGGGGGGGAGGGAGACACTGCGAAATGAATCCCGACTTAACTATGATTCAGGTGGCGGAACCCGAGAGCAGCTGAGAGAGGAGCCAGCTTGCTAGTTAGGCTACTAGTTAACTGATTGGTTACTCGCTAGCAAGCAGCGTGACAGCTGGTTTAGCCAAAGGCTCCGAGTATCAGCTGTCTTTGTGTGAGTTGGACAATAGAGTGCGACTCGATGGAAGCGTACAGGAGCATGCTAACAAAGCGAGGCTTTGTTGTTGGATAGGGGGGGGCTGTTGGCAACGACACGCAGACTTCACAGCTGATACCGTCTAAAGTTAACAGTAGGTCCTTTTTTAAAGAGGGGTTTTGGAGGGTGGGGGGGTTTCTCAGCACCTTGGTGTTACTGTCAGGCGTGTGACACAGCAAGGAGACCCTGAAGTCAACCAGATGACACTGGACAACATGAAGCCCGAGAGAGGTATGTTAACAGTATTACCATTTTATTATTTTTGCAAGAGTGATTGGACCCTATCTAGAGAGGGATTATGTAACAGCAGGTCAGGCTGGTCACATGAATTAACAAAGCCTGATCTAAGTAGGTGAGGAGGTGGTTTGCTCTACTTTAACTCCAGTGTCAGCTGTTTGCTTTGCCTATTTCTCCCCCCTCCCATTCACCAACCTTATAACCTTCTAGCTGCTATCCTGACACACAACACTGATCCTCCCAGTAAGCTCCTGGTTCACAGTATATCTGCACAGGGCTGCTGGTAAATGCTCATGATCGAAGGTCTTCAATAAGGGGGTCCAAAGAGGTACTGCATGGGAGCTGCGAAAGTTTTGGTTCATTAGAACAATCATTGATCCATCTGGAAAGAGAACGATGATTTGTGTCTGTTTTCCATCCCTAAAACTCTTCTCAAGCCTGGAAGAAATAATGCTGCTTTAAATTTCTATTACAGCCCTCATTTTTATTATTATAAATCGGCATGGGACGCTGTAGAAGTTTTTTATTATAACCCAACATATCCCAGTACTGTAATATATAATTATTGTCCAGATGTCGGTTTATCCCTGATACCATAATAGTAGTTACCTAAAAAGTAAGTTTTTAAAAATGTTTTTCAGCCCAACATAAATTCACGAGCAAATATGGGAGGTTTAGAACAACAGTTTAAGGCAAAGGTCTTCAGCAGGGGGTCCTCGATCCCTAGGGGCTCCACTGAGGTACTGCATGGGGGTTGTGAAAGTTTTTTTTTTCATATTCCCCCTTGCAATTTTTTCCACTAATTTAAATATCTTTAAATACTCATTAACATGAATCAAACACACTGTAGTAAACAGATAAATGGAGGCAGAAGATGTCTTTCAGTCATCAAGGCACACATTCGGCAACACACAGCAGCTCTTTCAAGCTGGGCACCGTTTCATTCACAACACCCGTCCCATCAACCAGGAATCAGAAACATTTTAATAATCCAAGGGAGAAATGACATTCATTACATTACTCCATCTGTAATAGAATAACTATAGGACCAGTTTGATATAACACAATTTCATACAATATGTATAATTAGGGGGTCTCCGCTCCATCTCGCCATCAGTTTGAGGGTCCTTGGCCTGGAAAACGTTGAAGACTTCTGCTCTTGATGCCTTAGGCTCTTCAACCTGTTTATAGCTTGCTCTGTTTGCACAAGATTTTACCAGGAAGGAGATACAGCCTTGTTTTTTTTCACTGTAATTGCACTAATTATGCCAGAGCAGGGCTATGCAATGGGATCTTAGTGCTAAAATCACAATAGGCTTATGAAAAAAAAGCTAAACCATTTTATTGCCACTTAGGTAAGTCCACGCCAGTGTTGCACTATACCAAGAAGCAGTGTGGGGCAAGAGTTGTGTGGTCATGATAAGATGAACTGCAGTCAATCAGCCATGGACTCTGTGTTTACATATGTTATGAAACTGCTGCTAGGTTGCTGACTGGCCTGAGCAAGCTCTTCCTTTGCTGATAATAAAGACTCCAAAACACACTGTAATCATATGCTCCCTGGTGGCCTCTGGATTTGAACCCATGGCTTTTTTTTTTTTTCAACTCCAGCCTTATTGGATCCTTTATATGGAAACACTGACCCAGACAAGCTGTGAGATATGACTGGTCAAGGTTGAGGGCACAGAGGGAACAGTGTGGTTTAATTATAGCTTAGCAATGTAACAATGCAAAGCTACATCAAAAACAACCGTACTATTCGTGCACAGGTCATGTGCGCGTTGCTACTTTGAACTAGCGGGAAGACTGGGAACTGGTGATTCACAGACACCTCGTCAGCTGACCAAAATCCAGTGATTTTTTTTTTTTCTTTAGCTTGAACAATAGTATGTTATTAGGTCATCCTGAAACTGCACGCTCTTCAGTGTAAAAGTTGTAACTGCAGAAAAAAAAACACTTTTAGGACTTTCTTAGTAACTTCCTATTTGTACAGGTTGTATTTTGGCTTTTCATGGTGTAAAATGAAAGATGTCTGCCACAGGAGGTCAACCCATAGCGCCTCAAGGATTTTTTTTATTCAATTAGTGAAAGGGAGGGTCGACCTGAGCTGAATAAATTACTCAACAGGAAGGCTGAATGGAGTACAGCTATTTTATCCATTGAAACTTTCTCAGTAATTAAACATACTGGACTAAGGTTTACATTTCGTATGGCTAACCACGCTTTTGGGCTAATCTGCTAATGCAACATGCTACCAATCTTTTAAACTGCAGATATGATTGTTTTTTTCTTAATGATAACAATAATATTTTTGTTACCTCTAAAGCTTTAATATCTGGTTTACTGACAGCTGCAAATAGTTTGAACCAGTTTTAAACCTGTTTTGCTGCTTCACATTAATGACTGCTTGTCTGTCAAGGAGTCACTGTGGTCCTATTGTTACTTTGAACATATTGTGCTATTCCACTGTTGCTGATGAAGAGATTTCCTATAGCTCAGATCATCTCTCTGTCGTCTCTTTTGCTCCGAAACAGAAAAGCTGCAGGGATGAGAGGGTTTTCTTATTTCAGCAGCCTGGAAGGTCCAGGTGGGCACAAAGCAGCAGGGTTAAGGGTTCTAGCGCTGGGACTGCTTAGCTGTGTTAATTCAGACAGAGAGTAGGATAAGTCCGGACATGTCAACCCTGCTTGTAAAAGCTAGAAAACACTAAACTCTTGATCAGCTGGATGTGGAAAGTCTTTAGGGGGAGGTGTGTGAGTGATAAGGTCATCAATAGAGTACTCTGTCAACTTTTTTTATTTCACTTCCTCTAGGAAACGCAATAAAACAAAAATGCATGGTCAAATTTACAGGCTCAGATACAGATTTGTGCTGAATTTCTCCTTTTTTTTTAGTATCGCTCTTCTGCTTGAAGAATAAATATGCACTCTTCTGGTGGTGACCTAAATAAACTGTCCTATAATAGATCAGCAAGGCCACTCTGTTTTTTTTTTTTTTATCTCAATGATCTTTATAAGAACACTTATGTAACTTTCCTGTAATCAACCAAATAATTCGGTGTAATATTTTAAAAACAGTAGTAATCTTTGTCTGGACCTTAAAGTCTTACATCTTACAAGACGGCACATAGTGGTGTTTTCCTTTAAGTTAATGAAGCATCTCTTTAGATCATCTGGCAAACCATTTTTTTTTTCGTAAAGGGAGTAAAAATGGCACTTATGTTGTGCGCGGGTCTAACCAGACTCATCTGATCCCCTTGTTTTTCTGTGAGTATAGTTATGAGTCAGGGCAGAGTGTGTGAGAGGAGAAAGTAAGTCTGGCACACAGCAAGTGTGCAACAGATTGTTGTTGGCCCCTATACGCGCTTTACATTTGAACCATGTGGATCAACTGGGAGCTTTTACAGGTCTCATGAAGAACAGCTGGACGTGTTTCACACTACTGGAAGAAAACATGCCCCGTGTTTTGTTTTGAACTTTTAAAGCTAAAGTGAGTCTAAATTTGGATCCACTTCTATCAACAAAGAGATATTTTTGAGCGCTGTCCCCACATGCAGCACGATTTAAAACCACTTTGGAACATTTCAAACATAAAATACGCTGTTTACACTCAGCTCTGGCCTTTCACCCACAAGATCGTCAGATGCTGGGAAATGTAGCAATAACAGCTGAGGATTTGGGATGTGGTTCATCATCCTTTTTGCTCTCAGTCATGACTTTTCTTTCCGTTTTTTCTTTCTTGTCTTGCTTTAACTTAAATATTGAAGTGATCTTATCATCAGTCACATCAGAGAAACGCTGTCTCTTTCTGCTTCTTTAACATTATTCGCTAAGCAGTGCTTCCTGTTATGAAGTCTGGCTTCTGGCGTCCCCAACAGAGAGTTGTATGTCTCAAACATTGAATCTAATATTTATACTCTTACTGACATGTTGATGCTGTGCCTAGCAAAAGTATTCACATCCCTAAGACTGACAAAAATAAAAAATATGTTGCATGCATTTGCACTCAGCCCCCAGAATCAGTGCTTGATGCATAATTAACCCTGCTTTACAGAAATCCATTAATTATTAGTAACAATATACTATTTGAGAAATGCTTATTTTCAGTGTAAACACAATACGGTAACAATACTGTAAATATTTTAGTTTCAATAAATTGAAATAAAATATGGTCACATGGAAGTCGCAATGTTGATTATGCTGGGTAAATGACATATGCTAGATCCTGTAGCACTAGCTCTGTCCAGCCTAAACAGCTATAAAAAACATTAAACGTTTTCAGTTTGCTCATTGAAGTTTTAGGAATCAGAGGAGGTGATGAAGATGAGGAGCACCAAATGGAGGAGGAGGAGTGGGTTGGCTGAAGAAGCAGGTGTTTGGGGATGTTAAAGTGGCTTTATGGAGTTTTCTAATGATACTGCCACTTGTGGCCAAAACACAGAAGTGCATCACTCTTCTGCTTGTCCTTGTAGGTCGTGCTTGTTATTGACAAGGTTTTGTTTTTTGTTGTTTTTCTTTTTTTCCACCTTACTTGGAATTTTCATTGGCGTGTGAATTGAGCTTGATGCCGGTCGCTACCGAGCATCCATAAAATCCATCTAGAATATAACACTTTGATTGTTTCCTAGGTTGGATATATTTAACATCGATCTACTTGACGTCACATCGCGGAACTTCAGAACCGAAGTAAATTAAAGAGAATGGGCTACAGGCTTATAGAGGCATGGGCTTCTAACTACTGAGGTGTCAGTCTGCTCATCAAATGGTGTTTTTGTCATAAATGGCTATTTTAAAGATATTTTTTTGTAAAAACTTACATGATGTCATATTAATCTAGAGGAAACATGTGAGCCACAGTTTCTCACTGGGGCTGTTTACGGTTAGCATTGGGACCAAAACATCTCTGTTTCATTAGAATGATATGTTAAAACGACTCAAAGATGTTTCACTATCACTTTAACTTAGGTTGTTCGAATACAACTTTTTCATTTCCAATACGATTCTAATAATTTCCACCAATGCTGCTCGTTCCTGATCCCGAACGTGTTTGCGAACGGGTTGCACCTGTTTCCACCCAACAAGAGGTCCCAGAGCAGAAACTCCGGTTAGCATCTGGCACTGCTGCTTAGCTGGTTCTTCAGAGGGAACTGGTGAGTCACCAGTGGTTTCACTATGGGCAGTCGGCTCAGGAGAAAAAGCAACTTTACAGTAGATCTTCTAATACAGCAGATGGAAAATGGCTGAATTTCATCAGACGAAGCATCAGGTCAACAACAGAAGCTGAAGAGAAATGGACGATGTCTGTAATGGTATGTTGGAGTTTCTGTATTAGCATCAGTAATTTGTCCGTTGATGGTTCAGACTGGAATGGCGATCAATTTATTGTTGAGCTTGTTCGTAACGAGCTTTATTGTTTTTATGAGCAGATGTACGTTTTCAAAACATAAGATGAAGAAGTTGGTGTGTGATTGTAGCTTCCGTTTTGGCACGCAAACTCCTCTTTTTATTATTCTATTAACTTATGTCAGCTCTGTATTACATCCGTCAACTCGGATATTTCAAGGGTACTACTAGGGAGTTGCTACTATAACAAAGTAGTTGCTACAATTTTTAAACTCGACTTATGATAGAATAGCAACCGCAGGCCAACTTCAGCCCTGTTCGTTTGGACTCTTGTTTTTTGAGTATTGTGGCCATTTTTGCACAAATATAGTAACACCTCACTCCTGACATCTTCCGGCAGTGAAATCATGGTGCAGTTAGGCAACAATTATTAAAGATTTCCAGAGGACTTCACCATTGAAATTCACCAGAGCTATAGTTAAACTAACAATGCCCAGGTGCATGGTAGTTGGATGTTGGAATACAGCGAGTAGAAGTGAAAAAAAGTGTTTATTTCACCTTTGTGATTCATGATCCTTCACGGATGGGTTTGTTGTTTTTTAATGTGAATAACATCCGTTACTCTTTGCTATGCATAGTGCACTGGTGGTCGCAATTGTGGATAATAGTGCGTTGTGACAAACACCAGATACAGCACTGGGACTTGATCAACAGCCGATACCGCACTGTAACGTCACCAATGGGCAGGTGGCAGTAGTGTCCTTTGTCAAACATGGATGTCTCCAGTAAAGCACATTCATATGAAATTACTCCTTATTAAAAACACTTATCATATATTGAACAGTATGTAATAATTTCATATTTAAAGTACTTTCAGAAGTTTGTGTTTTGGATGTGACCGGGCTTCTCCTTTAAAATGTTCCAAGGACATAAATGCTTTGGAAGGTGTTGTTCAACTCGGAGCAGATTGGGTCCTTTTTTTTTTTTTTTTAGCTCTTGTCCACCTGTCCAGTCTCTTACCATTGTGTTTGCCTCTTTTTAACCACCACAGAAGGCTGCCACAACAGTTGTTCCCCTTTGTTTTGCTCCTCCATACAATTCAGGTCGATGAACATCGGTGCATCTCTGTATAGACGTTAGTTTAAAAGCAGCTCTGTCATTTGCTAAGCTGGCTTTACTGAGTATGTATTTATGTGCTGAATGCAAAGCCAGAATCAGAGCTGCCTCTTGCAATGAAAACAATAGCTGAATGGACACTACCATTCCTGCAAGTAATCTGGCTAAATCAATCCTACTGTGATAGGTCAGACTTAGCCTTTTCCTGCTGAATGTGGTTTGGCACTGATTCATCTTGGTCCAGTTATGCTGAAGCTTTTTATTAAAGGCCAGTAAAGCTAAGGACAGAAAAGCTGGTGGATGCATGCGGTGCTGCAGCTATTTATTACAGCTCACTGCGACGGACACAGAAATAGTACAGCCCGGACTTGGTCCAGGACTGCTGGGTCATATTTCTTCTGCCAAAGGTGCACCGAGTGATGTAAAAGCTTTTTGCATCCTCCCACCCCGGTGGCTGTCCCACCCAACCAGCAGCGAGCCCTGCAGGAACAGGAAGAGTCATCTGCTCATGGTGATTTTTCATGGTGGGGATAATGTCTGCATTTCAGTTTTTTGGTTCCATTTTTATCCGGATTTTGCTTCTTTTAAACGCTATCTGCTATACTTTGATTATTAAAGTAAAAAAAAATCCAGAGAAGGGGAAATTTATGATCTTTAATCTTTTTCTTGAAGCTTTAAGAGTACAGATGGGGAACAAGCTAGGCATCCATACACAGGTCCTACATCTCCACAAATAATCAATTCCAGGTATCATCTGTGCTATATCCATCCTCCCACTCGTACTTTTAATCTCTGATGTGACATAACTAGACCTCCGTTAAGCTGTAAATTCAGCAGGCCTAGTACAGTTTGATCTGAGTGCGCTCTGGCACTCATGCTTGTTGCAGATATTTTAAATTGTTGGTTTGTAAGCATCGTTTCTTGTGTTTTGTCACTGAGTTATCAAGAGCTCAGCTAAGTTGTGTTTTCAGTAATGTTTACGTACAAAGATGACTGCTTAGCTGTTGTTTTTCTGTGCAAGCTTTCCACAAAGGAACAATTGAGAATTTCCTAGTGTCACTGATGTTGTTTTACAGTTTCCACCTCCGTTACCTCCCTTCATTTTGCATCTCTTCTGTGTCACATTAACCAGACCTCAGCTGCTGTTACAGCTCAGCACTTCACACCTCCATCACAGATACTATCCATATAACAACAACACAGACATAAGGCTCAGATGGGATACATTTTCATATCCAAAACAAAAATATCTAAAAAGTTAAGTGTTTAATTTATTCAACCTTTATCCCACTAGGCTGACTTTTTATTGGAGATGAAATCAGACCTCTGATGTGATTCCCTGAACAAACTGTGATTCTGTGATCATTTATTCCATATAGTCCTCTGTGCGTGAAAGGAGCAGATTATTGTGAAGCAAAACAAAGAAGACAGTTTTTAATATCTTATGTTAGTGTTTAATGGTGCATTTTAAGTATAAATAACAGTTTGTGTGTATTCTCTGTGGGGACAGTAGTCCCCTACTTTTGCCTTGAGATTTCTAAAGTATTCTGACATTTCTAAATCCGGCATGTTCCACAAAAGAAGATGCTTATAATAGATGAAACAGAAAAACTCAGCCTCTCTGGTATCGGCTGGCATCTTTCTACAGGTTAGAAGCTGTTTTCCTCCTTTTGTATGGCTTATTCTAGGCTTACTCTAACCCTACAGAGGACTTCTATTTAAGAGCTAGTTTGATATAATTTTCAGATGCATTAAAAGTTCTGTGTAAAATCTAGTTTTATTTTCTATTTTTAAACAGGATTTTATATGAACAGTAAATGGGAATATGTGCCAGGCTTTAGCGATTTCCTTCACAGTGTTAATTTTAACACATACATGACAGATCGACTATTGAAAAGGTTGATTTCTTTCAGGTTTGAAGGTCTTTTACCAGACTCCACACATCTTTCAGTACTTAAGCTGTTATGCAAGCAGCTTTTAATCAGGCTCAAACAAATCTCTCCGCTCTGCCGCTGCTCCATATTGATAGTGTTGATGTTTGGGACTAAAAGATGCCTGAAAGATGATTTGAATTCATAGATGGAATTATTACTGTTAATAAAGGTTCAGGTGAAAAAAAGGATCCAGTGGAGCTGCTGATCTCTGATAAAAAACAATTGTTGGTAATTAATCACCAACACAGTATTCCAGTCTAAGCTAACGGAGAGGGGCACATTGTGGAGGCGTTAAGCACATTGCCTATTAACAGCAGTGTGGGGTTAAGATAATTTCACACTCTTTACCGTTATCCCTTTTCCTTCTCACCATTGTCTCATTTTATTCCTTTTGGACCAACAAACCGTCCAAACAGTGAATCAGATGACTGATTTATTACCCTCAGCTCCAAGCCTGGCAGGTAGTCCTGTTAAACTCTCTAGTTCCTCATCTCCATGAAAAGAGATGCACTGATTGGTTGGTTATGATTGAAAAGTTCTAGTAAACCCAAACTGGTTTTAAACTATCTCTGTTTAAGAACTATGCACAAAACAACAAAATGCCCTTTTTCCTGCTTTTGGTGTAAATACATCTTTAATCACAAGTTATTGAAGCCATGAAAATTAGGATTTTTCTTAAAACCTGCGTGAAGCATTAAGGTTAAATCATGTGTTTCTTTCAAAAAACAAAAATTTAAATGCAGTAAAACCCGGAAAACTAATGAAACAAGAAAAATTGCTGTTCCGGCGAAACAGCTATGAGAATGTCGACGCTAACCTGTAAGGTGAAAATGGCAGAAACCGAATCTGAAATGATATGAAATAGAAGAAAATTTTAAATTTCTTTGTTGAAAAGCTGAAGCCAACAGCAGAAACATGTCGGGCATATTATGAGTTAGCAGCAAACAGAAAAGCTTAATGCCTGTCTAGAAAGAGAGCAGATTTAAGCCAATGTTGAAAATATAGCCTGAAATGTATGAAATTAGTAGAATCAGAAAAATAAATTGGCAAGAAAAACTTGAATCTTATCTGGTCGTAGAAATAAAGGTTTATTTTAAGGATAATAACTAAAATGTGGAAGAATGTGGTATTGAATAAGCAGCTTAGTGCTACATAAGAAGCTTGATGAAAGTGTTTAAAGGTTGAAGTAATGCATAATATGGACAGAAAATTAATGCAGAACTAAGCTAAACTTGGAAGGAAAACCTTTGGTAAAGTGTTAGGAATAAGCAATAAGAAAAGCTTAATGGCCTTCCTGAAAATAGAGGAATCCGATAGAAGCGAATGGCAGAAGCATGGCTGATTATAAATAAAAAAAAAAAGGTTTAGAAATGCAGCACATGCTACAACTCTCTATGACCTAATGTGCCTGTGTAGTCTGAGAGGAAAGGACAGAAAACCATAAGAATAATACTATAATAGATACAACCCATCTGCAGGGTAAAATTCCTTTTAAATACAGTAAAACCCTACAGGTCTGTGTTTAAAAGGAAAAACTCATAAAACAAAAACATTCTTATCAAGATTGAAAATAACTCATAAACATTTTTCCAAACCTAAAAACGTAACCTGCAAGGTATTTCCAGATAATGGTTTATTTTCTGTTAGATTATTACAAGAAAACAGATTTATGCAATAGAATGTGTGTGGTGACAAAACTGTCTAGTTAAAGGTGTTATAGACATGTTGGTGTAATATGTTCAGCTTCCTGTTGTCTGCTCACGCCGCTCTGAATGCGGTGGCACTGAATGAGCAGCCGGTTGGCCTATGCAGACGATGGTTTCCTCTCTGCCAGATTCTTTTCCTTTTTGTTCTTTTATTCTTAAAAACCTCTCTGATACAGAAAAGGCTTGAGTCCGCTATACCTGGCAACAACTCTCGCACCTTACAGCTAGCTACGGGAGTTATTAGCGCTCCTATGATGATCAATAGGAAGTAGCTTTTCTTTTTTTTAGGTTAAAATTAATTTGTTTTCAACCACCAGCATATTTCTCCGTGCATGCTTAGTTATGATAAAATGTTAGTAGAGATGATTAGCATCATTGCATATTTATTTACTACAGTCCTACTGTTAAAAAAAAAAAAAACGTTTCCAAGTATAGGATCCGGTTTGTTTGTCGCTGTCTTACTGCATTTGGTCCGTCTTGAATCTGACACGCTTTTCATGCAGCATTTAGAGCCGCTGCTGCTCAGGTTGCTCAGGTCCGACTCCCCCTGCAAGAAGTTGGCAGCTGCCGCGGTGGAGAGGTCAGAGGCGTGTGCGTTCCTGCTGGAGAGGGTGGCTCTGATTACAGGGAGGGGTTGTCCTACTGCCCCACTGTCCCACAGTCAGCAGCACTCAGCTCACTGAAGCTTTGAACATGTTGGAGTAAAGTGCTTTGCTGCATCAGGAATAGGTTCTCTACTACTTATTGACAAATAGGAGGATGGGAGCTATTTAAAGTTTCAGCACTAAGGTTTACGGGTTTTTTCTTGAATAATGACTTGACTCATCTTGTCGTGTTCTCTGTTACTCGCTCCACTCCAGTTTCTGTTACATAACCAACATTAGTTTTAACCTGAATAAAGAGGATGAGTTAGGTTTGTTTTACTTTTTTTTTTTTAGGGAGGAGGGGGCAGAAATGTGTATGAAACAGGTCGAAAAAGACAAGTCGATTGCATAGAGATGTTTGAAGATAATGTTGCTGGTTTTGCACTGCTCTGAGAAACTCTTGTGAATAATCAGGGATTGAAGTACCCCACTCAAGGACCAGTTGCTATGGTTGTTGAGGATGAGGAGAGGATACTGGATCTAATTTCTCAGCCAGATTTTCAAAACATGAACGGTGCTTCAACCTAGACCGCTTCATTTCAGTGACTAGTTCATTAGTTAATTCATTTTCTTCATCATTAGATCACAGAAGTTTTTGTTGTTTTGTTTTTTTTTTACCTTTTTTAGCTAACTTTACATTATTGCCTGACGTCTGAAATCCTGCAATTCTGTTGCTCTCAGAAAAATAGTTACCTAACTCTGACAAACTGCCATTATTACTGTTGCTTTCATCACATCATATTGAAATCATACAGTTGGGGAGCATTTTCAAAGTCTGAGTTTAATACAGCATCAATGAAGCTTAATCCCTAAACCATGTTACAAAATGTCCCTGTTTTTTTTTTTTTTTTTTTTTTTTTTATTAAAGGGAGGCAGATAAAACAAAAACTGTGAATAATTTCTTCATTAGTAAAACTGACATTTCTTTAAGACTAAGGCAGCAGTTTTACCGTGAAACAGCAAAAACAAGAGACATCTGTGCTGGAAGGGAATTTTTCTTTCCGCAGCTGCTGCATGATAAATGAAAATGGCTCATCTCTGTCTGTAGTGGTTTCTAGCTGCATATGAGTTAGATATCAACAAAGTTCACCAACTTTAATATTTCTTGTTATTAAATACAAAAAAAAGTTAAATATCTGATTACAGCTAGCAGAGAAAATAATTTATGTTCTTTGAATGAACTTTGAAAAATGAGATTTGGACGTCAGAGCATATTTTAAGGCTCTTGTTATTATTAATTAACCTTTTATAACCAGGAAACTCTCCATTAAGAGTAACAATCTATTTGATAAGGCAAACCTGGCAAAAAGGACAATCTTTCTGAATAGAACAATAAAATAAAATGTTGAAAGCAAAGCGAATTAACTGTTTACTGTGTTGATGTTTTCTGGTTGTTACATACAGAAAAAAAAAACTGCAGATCAGCTTTAACAAGGTTTAAGAAACTAAATCATTGGATTAATGTTGACTGATGTGCACGCAAACTGAAAGTGGTCAGAGTTCTTTGTTTTAATTAAGTTGTTGACTTGGAAAAATTATTACTCAAGATTAATCCTGCAGTTTAGTGATAAACAATTGGCTTTTTCCAATAAATGTAGTGCTCTGTCATTAAGAAAATCATTTCTGTCTTTGTTTTTTTTTCCCACCATTTCAACCACAGATGAGCAGATGTCCAACATATGAGTCGTAGTGTGAAAATTGCTTGGTTTACAAATTACAGCTCAGTTTTTTTCCTTCAATAATGGGGGTGGAAGTGGGGTCAGTGTGGTGTGTCAGTCTGGGTTGGGTGTGTGTGTTTTGTTTTTTAAAGTCTGCTTCAGGCTGCGGTAGTTTATCAAAGCGGAGTTGGAAACAGAAGAGGGGTTCTCCTCAGCTGGAACCATAACACCTCCTCAGCCAATCAGAGCGTGTTGCTATGTGTGCTGGGAATCTGCCCCTTTGTGTTTAAGAAGAGGTTGTGGGACACAAACACACACGTGTCACTGAGTTCAAAGTTTTGAAGTAGCTTCTCAAATTACCATGTAAAGATAGAGGAACTTTCAACCAATAAAAGTATACGTTAAAGGCCTTAAAACACATTTTTGGAGTTACACCGTTTATTGGCAAACTGACCTGGCAGCAAAGGATCAAGGATCGCTGTGTGTTTTATTGTTTTCCGTTACCAACCTCTACAGTCTGTTTTCTTGGCAGACTCTACCTTCATTTCCAGGGTTTGTCGTCCCTGCACATGAGGCAGACAAAAGCAGGAAAGGTGAGATGAAAACTCAGCTGACCTTCTTCTCGCTTCTTATTACCAGCAAACATCTGCCGTCCTACCCAGGAATGGGAACAAAACCAGAGCTGTAACAGAGGGCGACATGAACACATAGATGCCACTCAAGACACACAATACAAGCATGATTACGTAAACAGACGAACAGAGCGGTTATTGTGAACAAAGCGAGTACATGGTATAGAGCAGGCGGGTATAAATACAGCATGCCCACTCACACACAGGAGGAGCTGTGATTCTCTTGAAAAAACGTCAAGTTAAAAGTCTTTGTCACATACAAAAACGAATTATTGAAGCTCATTCCCACACACAGCCGCACTTCAATCACCCTGACAGAAATGTTTGAACACACCAACCCTGTTGCCAAGGTAATGCATATCCGTCCACCCCTCCTTCACGTGCCAGTCGTTGTAATCATTGATCCATCAGGACAAAGAATGATGATGATTTTTGTTTGTTTTCCATCCCTTAAAACTCTTCTCAAGCCTGGAAGAAATAGTGGTGCTTTAAATTTCTATTACATTTTTTATTATAAATGGACATGGGACGCTATAGAAGTTTCCGTGTTTTATAACTACAACCCAACATATCCCAGTACTGTAATATATATTATTGTCCAGATGTCCAGATGTTGGTTTATCCCTGATATCATAATAGTAGTTACCTACAAAGTCACTATTTTACGTTTTTCAAACAATATAAATTCACGAGTAAATATGGGCGGTTTATAACAACAGTTTATGGTGGAGGTCTTCAACAAGTGGTCTGGGGCCCTTAGGGGGTCCACGGAGGTAATGCATGAGTTTTTTGTTTATATTCCCCTCTGAAATTTTTCACGAATTGAAATGTCTTTAAATCCACATTAACATGAATTCAACACACTGTAGTAAACAGATAATTGGAGGCAGAAGAGGTCTTTCAGTCATCAATACACACATTCAGCGACACACAGAAGCTCTTTCAAGCTGGGCACCGTTTCTTTCACAACACCTGTCCCATCAACCAGGAATCAGAATCAGAAATACTTTAATAATCCCATGGTAAAATTACTTTCATTACATTACTTCATCTGTAATAGAGTGGCTATAGGACCAGTTTGATATAACACTATTTCATACAATATATATAATTAGGTGGTCCCCGCTCCATCTCACCATCAGTTTGGAGGTCCTTCGCCTGGAAAACGTTGAAGACATTGCCATTTAGCCAAAGAAAACATCCCTCACTCTGAGTTTTTTTCTGGAATTTCCTTAAAATTACTTGTAGAAACAGCACAATAGAAGATTGGAAGCATTTAACAGGGGTAACTTTTTAAAACGTTGGTATACTTTAGTAGGCTAACTGTCTCAGGCTTAATTATGTACAGAGCCATTCACTGATGACCATCTGCTTAATTAAAAAAAGGGAGATCAGGTTTAGCTAATTAACATAAATCCTGGAATCTAATCTAATGGGGGTTGCTCGCCTGTTTTAACAGATTTCAAACACATTAAGTTCAGAACACAAAAGAACTTGAACTCGTACTACTATAACCAACAACAGAAGTACACCCACCAAAGGAACATGTTTTTGGTCTTGTCAGAATAACGACAGATTAGACGTGTCATTTATCAAGATGAGTTGGAGATACATGAAGATCTTTGACACAGTTGTACTTAAAAAAAAAACATTTCAGTTCCTAATGTGTTTAACAATGAGTCAGACTGTGATCCTCTGTTCTTTAGGTCATAGGAGAAATCAGGATTACAAACACAAAGTCCAGGGAGGTACTTGTAATCTTAGGTATACTCTGGTCTGAGTGCCTATATTTATTTGGGTTGGTTTAATCAGACTTTGCTGCCCCAACTGGGCAGTTCTGCATGAGATGGCAAAGTATGCAGGATTTACATGGATTCAGTGAGGCAAGAGGTCCTAATCTGCCAAATTCCCCTTGATCAGCTTTGATCGCAGATTGACGGGAGGAATACTGAACCATGGGACTTTTCCCCCTTTTTTAATTTAAACACAAAGAAGATGTATTTATGTAGCACATTAAAGTAGCAACATGGTTCAAAATATTGTAGATGGAAAAAATGTAAATAACATGATAGGAAAAGTACATTGCAGTGAAAAGTCAATCATTTATGAACATAAAAAAGTAGAGAATAAAAACAAATCAATAAAAATTTGATTATTGTTGAAAAACATTTAATGATTTAGAAGAAAATGAAAGGGAGGAAGAACTTCTCCCAATGCTGGTCTATAAATTCATTAACAAACACAGATTGTTTAAGTGTTTAAAAATATATTTATGTTACAGCCCTTGGGGAAAAAAGTTTAATATTGCTATAATAATTGAAAATTAGATTTAGACAGGCAAAGCTTCGATTGATGACTTTTTAAAATATGCTCTGTGGCTAATGGCACGGAAAATAACATGGAAACAAACATTATAGATATTTAGACTATATGTGGTTGATACCCGCTACACCAGTGTTTCATAACCATTGCAAGGTTGGGATACCGATATGGGGTATATATTTCTGTCTGTGTGCTTGTTTTTATCCCACCATACACTGACACCTTGGTTGGTTTCCCCTTTAATTGGATATTTATAGGTTGGCAGAGATAATAAAAAAAATATTCATAGCTTATCTAAGGTGACATAATTTGAGACCAGCTAGTCCCAAGGACCATCTGGGTTCTAAAAATATTGCCAAGCATTAAATTAACTGACCTCAGAGCAGAAAAGACATCACTGCAAACAGTTCACACATGGGCAGAAATGCAGTTCCTAGAACTGCTGATGAACCAGATCAGCCACCTGCTATGCCTTTACTGTATTTGAAAACTTTGAAAGTGGATAGGGGCTTTCATAGACATAAGAGAGAAAATCTTGTCCAATACTTTATCAAGTAACAACCAGACTTTAACTGGCACTAAATGAAAACTTAAGCCACTGATATAACATAATGAGAAGTCAATAACATAATCATAAAAGAAAATATTAAGTCAAAAAGATTATATAGAACAATGATTATGACCATTACAGCACACTTGTTTAAAAGCTAAGGGCTTTAGCTAATGAAGAAATGGACTGAAGTTGGAGGCCACAGAAGACGTACATAAAAAAAAAAAAAGGTAATGTTTGAATGGAGGGGACACATTTAATTGATAGCAGAGAGCTGCATCAGACCACCAAATTCAGCTGAGGAACAGTCCAACGCCCTTCCTTGTGGTGAATTTTAGCGTCTCTGCGGAATAGTAAATTAGTGCTCTGGGCTAAGCTTCTGGAAGAACATGTGTGACAGAGTTGGATATTAACATCAGTAATGCAATCGGCTCTTCAGTGTCAGATCATTGGGATGTAACTTTTGGTGCAATATTTAACAGTAAGTGTAATTTCAAATAATAGTAGTTCCCATTGATTGTTTGATTGTTTTAGGTATAGGTAATGACCCAATGGTTATTCCTTGCTGAACGGACTCTTCCTTTTACACCAGCGTAACGCTAACATCGCAATTAGTATGTTATTTCAACAAAGCACGTGTTTTACTTTGCCATTGTGTCATACATCCTGTCTGACTCGTTTTGTTAAATTCTGCCTAGGTAGGATCAAAATAGACTCCTGTTTATCTTTGTTGGACGGTTGAAGACTAATAAAGAGTCCCAAGCAGCCTGCGTAGCCCCTTCCACTTTCTGCTCTAATTGCTATGGACATCATCCGACCGGATTCTTTTGTTGACTTGTATGCCAGATTGGAACCATTGTGTTTTTGGGGGTTAGGATATGTACTTTAGATGATGAAACTGCTGTTTCTACTCTAGAGGAACTAATTTACTCAAAAAGGCTCATTTATCAGAGTTGCATAAGAACATCTTGTCACCAAGATTGATCAAAATACCAAATTTAACCGCGGTTCTGTTATGTCAACTATCCACACACGCGATGACGTCGTCTGTCTTTGAACACACGTCCTCGAGCTCAGCAGACTCCTGCCTGGAAATTGCCTTTAATATGCAGCCTTTCAGCTGGCTGGTTATCTAAAGCCTGCAGGCCCCCACAAGAACTCAGATGTCCTATTCATATCCGATTAGGACCTCAAAAGATTTTAAACGGTGGGTATTTCAAGTCTGTAAAACAGTCCTTCTTAAGAAAAAATAACTTACCACTATTTGTCCTCAGTTTAATTATTTCTTCATCTTGAAAAACTTTGGCTAAGTCCCGCCACAGCAGTTGAAGCGTTTAATGAGTTACTGAAGTGGAGCTCATCCACTGATGTAGAGAGTTGTTCATTGTTGTGTTTTTCATCTGGTTTGGGGAGCAAAGCCGATCAGGCTGCAATTCTAAAAATATTTCAATATTATTCCTTTATATGCTGATAAAAGTGTATTGTTAGAGCTCTGTTCTCTGCAAGAAATTAACATGCCAACTTTTTTTTCTTTTTTTTTTAGTATCACTGAAATTGATTGATACTTTAAGCAAAATAAGTAGAAAATCCTATACTGTAGAAGGGAAAACCTACAATTTAAATAAGCTATAGCATTTCTTGTATGGCGAGTGAACACATATATGAGCAGAATTTATTGAAACCCTTTTTATTGGTTACAATAGCTTGTTAAGAATTTACTATGTGTCTTTCATCCAACTATTAGTTTAGCTTTATGTTTGTGTCAGTATGTATAATATCAACACTATATAATGACTGTTTAACTCCCATGAAAAATGTATAATTTCTATTACATGATCAAATTTCTATTCTAGTCACACAATGCATCACATTGATATAACTTTCCTTTTAATAAGGAGGCCATCTTGGCATTTGACCAGTACTTAAATACATTGTTCAGTAGAGTATAATGTAAGGGTGTGGTACAATAAATGAAAGGTGATTTCTATTGTTTTTGTCATCTTTATGTTCTTGTTCCATCAAAACAATTTATGTTTGACCTATTTGTTTCTCATTTAAGAGGGATGTTTAACAAAGAATGTGTTTAACTTTTATTTTATTAACGCATTTGGTCAATAATTAAATTATTACAGATTTTTCAGTAATGCCAAAAATGTTAAATATTTAAGCAATCATTAATAAAATGTAGTGAACAAATAACTAAGACTACCTCAGGCTGGCTGAGCATAGGACAAAGGAGTGGTTGCCATATGGATACTTAAACTGCATTCAAATTAGCTGCCAGAGTGTGTATAAGAACATTTGTATGAGGTCAGAATGCAACAGTCTTTGCCATAGAAAGAGGGGAAAAAAGGCAGTGATTGTGTGGCCACAGTGCTGGAATTAATGGGTCATCATATCTGAATGTGTGTGACTCTATCACCTCCTTCTGCCTTCCCATCTGTTACCCTGCTAAAGCAACAACTCTCCCAGATATTAAGTGTAAAAACATATCCTGCTTACATGCATTCACTGAAAAGTAATCAGTGTCATGCTCAAGTATGTCATCACAAGTGTCTGGCAGTTTAATAGGGAGTGCAACACACTGCTTTGTTCAGTTGACTTTATTCATACTCTGCCAAATCACAACAATTGTCACCACAGGACATTTTACATAAAAACATAAGGGTCTGAATCTTATTAAGTGAAAATGTTCTCCAAACAGTCAGTTTCCATAGAGTAAGATGAGCGACAGGGAAGTTGGGCAAAGAGTAATTTTCAAAAGATTATAAAAGACATCCATTAACTGTACTTTCAAGATTTAAAGAAGAATCTTGTCCACCTAACCTTCCAGCAGCGTAGCCTAATAGCAGCATACCCAAATGTATGGCTCACTTTAGCCTGTCCTAATTAACCTACCTGTAATTAAATAACCTGCTGCTGGACAACAAAGCACTTTTTTAGCACTTTATAACTATCAGATCCTCAGTAAAAGATCAGACTTGGTCATTTGGAGCTTCAGTATTAAAAAGAAAAGGTTTAAAATAAGTTGTCTTGATATTATAAAAGGAACTCAATAATTAGAGAAATATGAGCTCATGTTTTATATTCCATTAGACTCTAGCTGCACCTTTTCAGCTGAATCTTTCCTAAGGAGTAAATTTTTTTGTTTTTCTGGTGCTAATGCATTACACTAGTCCAAAATAAAAGCTAAACATGGATTAATAACTTTTTAAGAAGTCCATTTAGGCAGGGTGTTCCAATGTCAAGTGATTCTAAAACTGTAAAAAAAAAAAAAAAAAGAAAAAAAAAGGTTTCTCCCTCGCATGAATGCAGAGATTGGGTTTAGAGCCAAAGACTGTAGTTTTCAGTCTTGTCCAAATTGAACATGTCCATGTCTTTATAATTTCTAGATACACCTGTAGAGTATATGATGTACCTTTTTCCTCATTCTACTTGTGAACAGTCTTGTTGAGGTGGAAGCCATCTTCAAACTGGTCCCACGAAACTGGAACTAAGGGGCCAAGCCCAGCTCATGAAACACAACACAATCCTGCCTCCACTGCTCTTGAGTCCTGCTGTGGTCGCATGCATGCTTTGCACCGCTGCATCCAGCTGGGTGATGTTTGCCTCGGATGCAGCTGTTCTGCCATTGGAAGAAATTTCACGAAGCCCTTGATGCATTCTTCTTAAGCTAATCTGAAGAACACAGAGTTCATCTGGACCATGGACGTCAGCATCTGCTGCCCAAACTCCATTGGGGCATGTGACATACCACTTGGAGGCTGACTTGGTTTCAATCACAGTAGCTTCCACTTAGTTAGAATACCACTGACAGCTGATCGTGGAGAATATGTGGCATCCCATTACAGTACTAACCCAGATTTCACCAATTTAGGAGCAACACCTTCTTTTAGAAGTGTTTGTTAAATTAGTCTTGATGTGTAGGTGCTGGATTTTCTACCTTTGACCATGGATGTGATTAATACCCCTTATTTAATTATGCGGATGGGTGAGCCACTACCTGTGGTAATGCAATGTTTGTAAAAATGTTCAAACTCTGTAGAAGCACACTTTGATCCATTGTATTGCAGCACTGAGATATTGCAAGACAAGTATAGACACAATTCCATTAACTGTAGCTAAAAGAACCTCATTTGCAATCAAGGCACTGGCATATTAAGCTTTTTAGCTGCCCTTCTAATAGTTCTAAACAGGGAGCAATCATGTAAACATGCGCTGGCATGTTTACTCTGAAGAATAAGCTTGTTTAGCTCTTTAGGCTGACCTCTCTGCTCCTACCCTGGAGGCCTTTTTCCATCCCACATGACTCTGAACTGATCTTTTAACTCAAGGACGCAGAGGGAGGCGTATGCAGGACTGTGCTCAGCCGGCTGATCTTCAAAATCCAGCTGCACTTAGTAGCAGGTCAACACTGGTCACATAATAAGATACCAGGGTATTGATCCGACTTGTTAGACAATGCATGGCAAGAAATGAGTACATGCACATTAAAGGAGTAATGGGAAAAGGTTTTTCCAATCACGAGCCTCACATTTAACCAAAGAATGCATATAAATGCCGAGATGAAAACATTCTTCCACTCGTTGTGGGTCCTGCAAATGTAGATTTGTATCGTATTCTTTTTATGCAGTGCTGATCTTGTTCTAAAGCCTATTGAGGCTGTCTTCTTCTATTTAGGTGTATGTAGGCCACATAGGAATGTTCTGTGCAGCCACAATGCCTTAATGAATGGCGGCTCCGATCTGAGCACGCTGGGCGCCAGCATCAGCAGGCCTTTGTTCACCACTCCTTCTGTGTTTTAGTTGTCTGTTTGTTTGTTTTTTTAGTTTTTGTTTTCAGCTATGTGTTGGTCGTCTAGAAACTACATACATCTTTCTAAGCAATCAAGCCCACAGTTAGCCCAGATGAAGTGAAGGTCTGTGTATGTTTCTGGTCAGAGGGTTTGGTTTGCATACCAGCCCTCAGAGGCTGTTTGCTTCTGCTTCCTCGAGTCCCCTTGGACCCCCTGCCCCCAACACCTCCATCAGAATGTCGCAGCTAATCCGGATCCATGCAGCAGGAGCTTTTTTCTGTGGGGGGGTGCATACAAACCTTAGCTGTTTATAGCCATGTCCAAGCTCTCTATATCTAGTGTGTAATAAGCCCTGCCTTATGTACCGTGACCTTGTATGTGGACCGTTTTTGTATGTTACCCCTCTCTCTTTCTTTTGTTTATACCTTTCTGAATTCTTCCCCTGAAGAGAAGGGGACACAGTCCATCTTACCACCTCTATCTCTCTCTCTCGCTCCTTTTCATCCTGCTTTTATTTAACCTACAGCTGGCTAAGAGACCCCTTCCTTCATGTTTTGTATTGGGCTGTCTCTCTCCATTTGCAGCAGCAGTTCACAGCCTTGTAGGAGGAGTTCCCTGAGAGGGATGTGCGTGACCGGCTGGCTGAGAGCGATTCTTACGTATGCTTCTGCAGAGCCAGCTGAGGGAGACTCTGTTTTAGCAAGCCCAGCTCTTATGGAGTGTGAGTGTGTGTGTGTATTCTGCACCTCTGTCCTTGTGCAGACCTGGGATGTTTAATTAGAAAAGAAAGAGAAGTTTCCATCTGCATTTTACCTCAGCTCAGGTTGATACTGAATCAAATATTTAGAGGCTTCAAGGTTAGAAGCAGAGAGGCGCTGCCCATCAGTGTGCTGTCAAGGGAATTTTTAATGCTGCTGTGAATCTCGTGACCTAATGTGGGATTTGGGGGGGGTTTCTCTTGGGTAATGAAGGGAGATACCAAAATCACCCCTCTGTCATTGCCTAAAATTCCCAGTATATATACATCACTTTTAATCGTAACAATGGATACACTGATCAGGGATTTATGACAATGTTCACTTTTTAAAAATCCTTAATATTTGTGCATCACCAATCCAATTAGCGTAACGCAAGAAGAAGAAAGAGGAAAACTGCTTTTTCTCATCAGACGCCAGAGAAAGCATTCACTCTAAGGCAGGATTGAGCTTTTCTTTAAGCAAAATCAAAGTGATTGTTGAGTCTTTATTAAGTTGTAATGTGTGTGCGTCTATCACAGTCTGCAAAGGTAAAACAAATTATTAAATTAGATTTATCCGAGGTTTTGCAATCAGTTAAACAAATATGTTTTCATACTGCATCAACCCTCATGTGTCCCTCTCAGCCTTAATAAACATCAATAATATGTAATTATTGATGTAATTGGTCTGGAAGAGTGTTTTCAGCCTGGTAGTGTTACCGTATTGTTCTTTAACTCATTGGATTCTTTCTACATTATTACCTTTCAAAATTAGTGGATTTTTCCATTGCAGTCGCTTTCCAACCTGTTTTTTTTTTTAGCCTGTTTTGGTTTTAGGGGTTGAAGGATCAGACCCTTCTTCCCAACAGCCCCACCCACATTACAGCAGCAGGGTGGTTCACTCCGTCCTGTACTCTGTTTTTTTGTATCGGTTGGGTTTTGTGAATGTTGTCTGATGATTATGAATGAAGTCATTATCAGTTCTGCTTGTTCTGGTGTTTATGTGAAAGAAAGAACTGCATGTTGCTTCTCCCCAAAGCTCAGCCCACTGAAAAGGTTATTCGCTTAAAGCGGACAAACTGGAAAAGTTGTATCATTCCCTGCCTTCCTCCACACCCCTTCCCCAAACAAGACTCTTCAGTTAGTGAAATGACCCCATCCCATTCAGCAAAAACAAAATACGGGTGAATGGCTGTTGTTGCTAGGGAACCGTTTTTTTTTATAACTGCCCCTTAATCCCTTATTGAATCAGCTCCCAGTTATCCACCTTCCTCCAGCTGTTTCCTTGTTTTAATGCCTGCTTCTTTTCTCATTATGTTTACTTTTTGGTTTGTCTTAGATGCGACAGAGGAGTTTTTCGAGTATGATGCCGAGGAGTTCCTGGTGTTCCTGACCTTGCTAATCACAGAGGGAAGGACACCGGAGTATTCAGTAAAAGGCAGGACTGAGGGGCTGCACTGTCCTCCAGCTCAGTCAGGCATGCCTCCTCTTCACAAGCATGAATGCAGTGACAAACTGCCTCAGGTACCAAACCCGACACAGTTTTTAATTTCTGTATTTTTTTGATCTGGATAGTGGAGAAAATATGCTTTTCCTTCTCTGTTTAAATTTTTCATTTCTCTGTTTCTCTAGTCTTAATAATGTCCTTTCCTCACTGCTTTTCTGTTTTTTCTTTCAGTCTTTCTTCCCTTTCCTACTGTTTTTCCAGTAATGTTATTTCCTTTCCTGTGAACCTTAAATTGAGTTGATTTGAAAATCCCAATATAAGCCAATCCAATACTACCACAAACCCAGCATATCCATTAAGTTGCTCTTTATTGACTGAAATCTCCCTGGAACCCCCTCTGCTCTGTGTCTGTGTCATTGATGACTCCCAGTGAACTCTAACCTTCCTATCATGTGTTTCCGCAGTGCCGGCAAGCGAGGCGCACTCGTTCTGAGGTGATTTTGCTTTGGAAAAATAACATCCCCATCATGATCGAGGTCATGCTGCTGCCAGACTGTTGTTATGGTGATGAGTGTCCCCCAAGCGACCCCATCAGTGACCCAGTCATCAAACAAGATGCTCTGCTGTTGGAGAGGTGGACCCTACAGGCTGTTCCTAGACAGTAAGGAGCGCACGCCCACCCACACAAACACAGTTGGATCAGCTGATGGACTGTTTAGGGAAGCTCCACATATTGTTGTATCGCCGCTAAGGAGCAAGAAAAAGAAAAGTACATTTAAAGTCCTTCTAGAGGTGCAATATGCTGAAACAAGGAAAAAGGAAATGTTAATGTGGAACTTTTAAAAGCACAAGTTAAAATATAACTTAAGCCTGAGACCAGGAATCGAAGCTGTGACCTTTACACAGGACACCAGCTTAGCCCCTGAACCCTGCCATGCTCCAGTTACACCAAACATCTGAAATGATCACCTATCAGGTTCATTAAAACTTCTATTACCATTACATTTCTTCTATGATGATGCTGGTTTGTTCCTTTGATCTATATTCAGAAATCTAATCTGTTTCTTTGGCTTTAACAGGCCAAATATATGGATTAGATTAACAGATTAACCTATTTCCATTGTCATTGAGAATCTACTCACTTCTTCCTTTTAGGCTCAAATAAATCTAGATTCCAGCTGAAGCACAATCACCTGAGCAATAATTATCCAATGCTAAGCTCTAACCCACTTGCTTCATTACATCCAGGTTAAGGCTTTACTTTTGGACAGGCAGTGTAAAGTGGATTGGTGTAAATCCACACCTGTTCATGAATGACCTTGGCTTAATCAAAGTTCAGAACTAAATACAATCTTTAACTAGATTTAGAAAAATAAATAAATACATAAAAAATGTACCTCAACCAATCTGAATGATTTTATGTTAATTTGCAAAGAAAAATGCAAAGAATCTGTTTCTGCTGGTGCTCAAAGCTGCCAAATTGGTACTTTGAGATTTCAGCTGTAACTGTTGTTGAGCTTGGTGCACAAAGTATGTCCTATTTTTTTTTTTTTGTTGTTGTATTTGTTGTTGTTGCGGAAAACCAAATAGCATTTTACTTCCACATCCTACACAAAACACTTTAACCCCTAATTGCATCACTTAAAATCTCAATAAGATACAGTAAATTTTGTAAATGTGAAAAAACAGCACTATAGATAATAATAATAAAAATGCATTTTTTTTTTAAAGGCACCATTTAGAGCCCACAGTGTCTCCTTGCATAAATCCAAGCAATAAAGATGAATCTCTTCTCCTGAAACATAAACAGCTCTGACTCTGTTCCTTTAAGCAGGGCAGAGGGGCGTCATTTGGTTACTGCCACTGGAGAATCGACAGCACCTCCTTTGGGTCCTTTGTGATGCATGGATGGGACTTATTCCTGCTCATCCCACGGATATTTGATTGGTTTGGGAGCTGGGGAGTTAGAGGGAAGATGACAGCCTTTATGTTGTGTTCCTAAAGTTATCCTTCAACAGTTTTAAGAGATTGTTGTTGCTGTCAGACAGTGTTATTATTGGTTTTAACCAGCTGGAAATATGGCCCCAAAAATGTATTTTTTTACCAAAATGGGTTTTTGCAGATATCTTTTTCATCACAAAATGCATTAAAAAGTGGAAAAATCATAATTTCCTTCATGTGGTTCATGTGGGAGGTGGGGAGTGGGATAATTGGCCTTTCAGATTGGCCCACTTTCCTACTAACACATGTACAGACATTGTCCTTTGACGGAAAAAACACCCCCATCCCTGGACCGTTTTCTCATTAACCTGACAAACTGGCACACTTCCAACACTTCTTGATCAGTTTGTTTTTTTCTTTTAGAAGCGGTGATCGTTTCATTGAGGAGAAAACCCTGCTATTGGCTGTGCGCTCCTACGTCTTCTTCTCCCAGCTCAGCGCCTGGCTCAGCGCCTCCCATGGCATCGTCCCCAGAAACATCCTGTACAGGTCAGATAATATAACTCTCACTGAACAGATGGGGTTTAGCCTCTTTAGCTCCACTGTTAAAGTTTCTGTGTCTAAAGGAAGAGTTTGAAGATTCAGAGTAGACCTTCACAATAACTGCCCTTCTCAGTTAATTATTTTTATTTCAGTAGAAGGGCAAATAATAGTATGCATCACACAGAGTGATTTCAATAATTTCATATAGGGATTATTAGCTGATTAAAAATCCATAATGTTAATGAAAAAAAAGGATTTTCAATGTTTTGGCCACAATGAAGCACAAGACCGAAGTCCTTAATGGGTCATTCCTGAGGATGCTTTAGTTTAGAGTTCTGCTGGCTAGTATTAATGGAAAGTTTAGTGTTAGGAAAAAAAGATAGTTGCAAAAGACTTCAGCAACTGAAATAACCAAGGATTTGAGATGATTATGAAGCAAACCCCGATTTTTCAGAGTAGGTTGGAAGAGAATGAGTATAAACTAGAGCTGCAGATGCCACATATAGATCCATCCCACAGTAGGGTTCTTTCTATCAAGCTAATGCTGAACCAGAGGGGATATCAGATGGCTTTTAGCTCAGCTAAAGGGGAAATAAATGAGAAATAAGCAATGCTGTCATTAAATTAGCTGTAGCTGTTGTTAATCAGGAGCGTTCACGTTTCCATAGTGTTAAAGCTCCCCTCTGTGCTCCACAGGATCAGTGCTGCGGATGAAGACTTGGTGTGGCAGTTTTCCCAGCCGCCATCAGAGCACATTTTTCCTGTCCCTAACGTGTCCCAGAGTGTTGCCCTGCAGGTCCGTGTCCAGTCGCTCCCCCGCCAGCCCACCTATCCCAACCTGGCCTGTAGCATCCACACCGGCCTGCCTCCCATTTACAGCAAGACCCCCAGCCTCAGCCCGACCCTCAGTAGCCATGGTGGCCTGCCCACCCTGAAAAAGAGCCAGGATCCCAGCAAAGACAGCCTCCATCCCAACTCAAACATGTATGCCAAGAGCTCCAACTCCCCCTCAAGCCTTCTACTCAACGGATTACCCATCCCTAATCTGCCCATCAACAACATCTCGATTAACAGCCTTTCTCACTCTGCTGTGTCACATCCATACAGCAAGAAGAGCCAGGAGCCCAGTGAAAATCCCACCTATCACAACGGAGAGCTCCCACAGGTCAACACGCCCCAGCGTCAGGCTTCTTCACTGCTCTACAGAGCCTCTCACTCCCCAACACCCTCCCGCTCTAACTCCCCCTCCCCTCTTCCCTCCAGCAAAGCAGGGAAGTGGTTGTACTCTGCCCTCAATGGCTCGTCTGATCCTAACCAGGTGGATGACTATAGCTCTGGTACCACCAACGCTGAGCAGAACAAGGCTCCCATCCCAGAGCCTTTACGGAGTTTCAAGAACTTATCCATGGCTGAGCCGTCCCGGTGCCCCTCCCCGAGGCCTTCCGGAAACGAAACAAATCCCTTGATTGGCTCCCTGCTGCAGGAGAGACAGGAAGTTATAGCGCGAATCGCACAAAGACTCAACTTCTGCGACCCGACAGCCCCACCACTCCCCCCTGGCCTGTTTGCGTCTGACAACCCTCACAAAGCCATGTGGGGCGGTAACCATGACGACAAAGCCGCCAGCAAGACCAAAGAAGCCGAGGTGCACCCTTACGAGTCCGTGGGACGTGTGAGGCCAGCCCTGTTCAACTCTCCCGTGACGGAAACCTGTTTTGTCAAACGAGAAAGTTCCTCCCCGAAACCCGCCGCCTGCAGGAAGCTGAGAATGAGCGAGGCAGCGGACAGAGCGGAGGAGAGGAACGGGGATCTAAAGGACAGAGAGAAGGACAGAGACAGCTCCCTCATCGCCCAGGCAGTGCAAGACATCACCAGGCTCATTCAGGAGAGGCTCTCTGTCCCATCTTTGTCCCGCAGCACCAGCCCACTGCACCAAGTGCACACAACCACAGTCACACACACCATACGCACATACTCACACCCCCCGCAAGCAACGCAACCCGCCAGCAATGGCTACACCAATGGCCACGTACCCAGCCATGAACCTCAAAGAGGCAACACGCACAACGCTGCCTCGCAAATGCCCGTTTGCACAGACAGGCCCCAAGCTGGACCGAGGACCGAATGTCATTCTTCCCGGGCCCAAAATGGTGCTCAGTTTACACTTGAAGAAACTTCCCTCAACAGCCAGGCCGACCCCGAGCCAGGCAGGCGTTTACGAATCAGGACACCCAGCAGCCATGAAATCCCCCCTGTCTCCCCCATCCTGGAGAACAGGCCAAGGAATGCCCAGATCATCAGCTGGACTAACCACGACGCCAGCCCAGCTACAAACTGTTTCAGAATCAGTGACAACAGCAAGCCTCAGACACAATCTCAGACACAGGCACAGAGCATTGTGCCAGCTCAGGCCTCTGCTCTCCAGGATGAGAACCAGGCCCCCTCAGAGTCTGGGTCCTTCACATCCAGTCCAGAAACAACTCCATCACCCTCACTCCTCGTAAGCTCTTCTGGTTTCTTCATGCAATAATCCCAGGTTGTCGTTCTTATCGTAGCTCTGCATCATTCTCCATCTGTAGCATATTTCCCTTCACCCAACGGGCTGCATTCATGACTCTTCATTCCCTTTTTGCAGCGTCCTCACAGCCCCTCCCCCTTGCGTCCCTGCAACAGCTGGAAGAAGCAGAATCGACACTCTTTGGATGCCACGGCAACAAAGGCCTTCCACCCCTGCACTGGCCTGCCTCTGCTCTCCAGCCCCGTAAGAAACACACAGCTGCCCACTCATGTACAGTAAACCTCAGACCGTGTAGATGCAGGCATGCAGAGCAGTCAGCGCGGGCGTCCATGCATTGGTTTTTATTAAAACGACAATGCTCTTTCTTACTAGCCAAATGAAGCATAATATCTGCATCATAAATCCATCCGGAAAAATGCTACAAATGCCAAGCACACTAAGCAGGTTTTTTTTATTGGTATCAAAGTGTGCAAAGGTTTTTAAAAGGGATACTTTCAAAACCACTTAAACGTTTTTTTTTTTATACATCTAGTACCAGGCTCGGATTGGGAACGATCCCCCCCACCCCATTAAAAAAAAAAAAAAAAGAAGAACTATAGTCAAAAGCCTGCGTCTCAAATGTGAAACACAAAACGAATACATATCGTGGATTAACTGATCTATTTTCAAGCATCATACTACAAACATCAACGAGACTATAATGTGGTTTCATTGGCTTTGGTTATTAACACGGATGCGACAGTGACTTCAGCAGGGTTGCCAGGTGTCACTGACTCACATTTTCCAGCCCAAAAAATTTTCATAAATCGCCTGGAAATACGAAATCTCGCCCAATTTGGAAAAAGATTAGGAAACATCCCAACCTGGCAACAATGCACGTAAGACGGGAAACATTAGCCTTTAGATGCAAAACCCCATCATGCACCGCAAAGTATTTTTGCAAAATATTGTAACATAAATTTGCCAAATATAAGAGGAGTATCGTAGTTTGGTTTAAAGAAAGCATTTTAGTTTTATTATAATTTAGTTTGTTGCAAGGATTCTACAGTTTGAAGAAATAGAAAATGACACCATATGGCAACTGTCACAAGGATGTGGATGACCAGGAAGGGCTATATATACTGCATGCATCATTTAGGTATTTAACATTGCATTACTTCTTGAGCTCCTTGAGTTATTTACTGTCACAGGTAGGTAGGTGCTTCAGCCGGAGAGTAAGTATTGTGGCCGGTATGATTTAAGGAGGGCCGGCCCTCGCACGCTGAAATTAGGACCAGCCCGCTGGGCAAATGCGCGGTATCACAGATTACCAGTTCGAGCCTGTTTAGTACCATTAAAGCCCTTAAAGTTGTTTGAATCAGCACTATCAGTCAGCTGCACCAAAGAAGCTGCATTTTCCCCCAAGATTACAAGTAGGACAAATTAGGATTTTTGAATAAATCTTGATAATTGTAAAACAGTGACATTCTACTAAAACAGCACCACCCATCACTGTCATTAATATTAATATAATGCTCTCTGTAGCTGCAGTTTGGAAGCTATGAGCAGTGTGTTAGTCAAGCAGCCAACTGTGCGCTGACTACCAGAGCAGATGGTCTGAGTAATTAACCAGCTAATACCAGGGTGTTTGCCTCCATATTAAAGAGCAGAAATATCAAATTGTTGAATTTTATCTTAAACTTTTAAACTGTTCTAAATGTAGCAGCTGTTTAGATGCAGTTATCCTATTGATTATAAAAAAATAATTTAAAAAGAGGTTGAAATCCTTGGGATGTGAGCGATTAATCGGATCGAACCAAAACTAAATGCTGTGGTTAGTTTGGTAGAGGCATGTATTTTATAAAAAAAAATGTATTTTATGTATAGAAAACAAAATTTTATAGGCATCAAAAGTAAAACCGTTAATTATTTTGGTAGAATTTTAAAATATAAGTCTTTATCCTAAATGTATGCTTAACTCAATGTATATAAAAACATAATGGACAACATTAGATATCATAAAAATTCTTAGTTATAGAAAGGATGACTCTTTGAAGCTAAAAAATTTTTTTTTTAATGTTTGAGTTAAATGGAGAATTTCTACCAGCCCATGTCTAGTAAACTCAGAATTCCTCCTAGATATTATAAGGAAAAAGCTTTTTTTTTATATTTTTCTACATTTTCATAAGAGGCTGTAAAATCACACATCCTAACTCGCGCTTCACAAAAGGTCAACTGTAAAGAAGTTGAACTTATTTGCTTCTGCTTTTTTCCAGCACAACTCATCTGCAGATCAGGTTCACTATTTTAAAATGAAAGAAGTTGCATTAAACTTGCTCTTGGTTTAACAGAGGCGACATCAGCTGCTCTGTTTTAATCGTGTTCTGTCTGCCTGCTGCAGGTTCCTCAGAGGAAAAATCAAACAGGTTACTTTGACCTGGACACCTCTCTGACTGGCTGTAAGGGTTTGCCTTGGGCCTCTGGGAAAAGGTACACATTTTCTCTTCTGGGATCTCTATTAATGCAGTTGAAAAGCTCAGTTTCTCCACCAGGTCAAGGTCAGATTAGGTGTTTGTATCTGATCCTGTAATAACAGATACTGTCCATTTGATCTGTCAGCTTTCATGCAGTCTGCAACTGATTCCTTTCATCTCAAATTGGAACTTGAGACTTTTGTTCCAAATCTGTCCAATGTGAGCTCTGCATTTAAAATTAAACATCAGAAACTACATTTGCTGCCCTTTTCTATTTGCACCTTTAGTAGCAGTAGTCTCACAGGGAAGCCCCAGCATAACATCCACCGTCAGGCTGTACTTGGGACTGTAAAAGAGAGTGGGTGGAAGAAGTGGTTGTCTAATTAAAAGATAACAGGCTTTATTGGTATTATTATGAAATGACACATTTTAATTAATCCAACAACCCTGTTTCATAATTACAAACATAGCCCACCTCTTCTCCAGAGATGCATGCTTTAATGCGACTGCCGTATGCTAACTGTAAGGCAGTGGAGCAAACAGAATGCAGTTTGATTAATAAGTCTGAATGTCTAGAGTTGTTTAAAAAGTTTGGTCGCCTGGTTCACTGGAAATGAGAATTTAATGATCATTTAGGGTTTTTTGGGGGGATTTCGTCCATTATGGCCTAAAAATACAACTTAGAAATTCAGTGAACTACAAAAAAAAGAGTTAAATGCACTATTTCTGAATTTATTTAGGAGTTTCCTCATCTTCACTGATCAAAAAAATTATAAGTGTCCCAATATAGCTATTTAATTTAAGATTGTAATTTTTTTAAATATTTTATTTAAAAATACCTGTATTGCAGCTTTGTGAATTGAACGATACCAATATTGACTCAATACCAATATGAGCACAAGTCATATATTGTTTTATTACTTATTTCTTGTAGTGTAGAATGTTATGAAAGGTTTAATCCAGTGATATAACTAACACAGAGAAAAATAGTCAACAACAGTAGGCGCTTCTATCAGCATCACAATATCAGAGACTTTAGATGCAGGCCGATATAATCTAATATCAGTTCTTTGGCTAATATCGGACAGAATAACGATATTAATATTGGATCTGGACCCCCCTTCAAAATAAGTAATTTAAACCTAACAAAACTGAACCAACTGTAAGCTATAGTGGTGGCAGCATCATGCTGAGGCTGCATGTGACACCGGTGTATCACACAAAGTAATTAAATACCTCCAAATGCTTAACATCAACTGAAATTTAAAATAACGGTTAAATTCTATTCTTAATATATTTTTTATTCTTAATGCACCTTTTACCTCCTCATTTGCACCTTCTTTAATTACTATGCCAATATGTGACCAGTGAATTTCTCCGCTGTGAGATCAATAAAGCTCATCTAATCTAATCTAAAAAAATCCTGGGATAAAAGTTGGTGTTTTTTTTTAACAAGGCAGTGATCCCAAATGCTTTAAAACTGATGCAGCAGGAGGACATTAAGATCCGGAGAAGCCTCTTTTAAAACCAAAAAATGTTAAATGTGCTTTGCCATTTCTGATTAGAAGAGAAGCTGAATATCAAATGTTATGTTTCCAAAGAAACCTGATGATGGATATCTAAAGAAATATTAGTTAGGCTGTAGTTTTATATTTAAGCTCTTGTAGATAATTTTGATCAATTAAAGATGAGAGTAGATACACAAAATCATTCAAATTTTACACCTAATTCTTACTAACATTGATTAAAGTTGCTTGTAAACAAAGCCCCAAGTGAATTCACTGTGTATAAACTCCTAACTGTATGATCATTGTCATTTAATCAGAATATTAGCCATCTATTAATAACCATAACACCAACACTGCTCTGGGCAGACATCAGCATGTGGATGACCTCCGTTTCTATGGATAAAGGGAAATCTCCTTACTGTGCTAAAAAATAAAGGTCTGCTTAGCTATGGCTAAAGCTACCATTGTACACATTCATCTGTAAATGGCAGTCAGAACTAAACTGGCTTTATATCCAGAGACTCATGCCTCTGCCTACACAGAGGAGATGTGGGTGGAAGCTCAGTGCTGTTCATTTGAGAGCAGATGTTTAAGGAGTTTAGGATTCCGGGTTAAAGGTTCATTTCAACCATCACACCGTGTCCGATCACCTGCTTAGAAATGACGAGCTATTTAAAAATGTGAGTGGGACAGGCTGACCTTGTTCTTCTGGTGGATCATGCAGCTGTTTGCAAACAAATAGGTGAGCCTGGGGTGATATTTCATAGGAATGTTTAGACCTGGCAGGAGTGTTTGTCATTTAAAGCACAATGAGATGCTCCTACATCAGACCTTGAGAACCAGTTGATCAAGCATGTGTGGGTTTTAACCCTTTAGGGTGTGTCCTAAGAGAGAGGAGAGCGCTGATGAGTCGCATCAGCTGTTCAGCACTAGCGCTCCTCCTGCCAGCCTAAGCCTGCTGGGGAACTTTGAGGTGAAACATCATCAGTGTCCTTCTGTAAAACATTTCATAGTTCACATTAAATGCTGATTATTAGATTTGTACTTTTGTATAACTTCAAGTTCTTCTTGTTTAATGTTGAACTGTTCTGTAGGAGTGTGTGTTGAACTATCGACTTGAGCCTTTAGGGACAGTAGAAGGTTTCGCAGCAGAGGTGGGAGCCAGCGGCTCCTTCTGCCCAAGTCACCTGACCCTACCAGTAGATGTGTCATTCTACAGCGTCTCTGACGATAACGCTCCCTCGCCATACATGGTGAGCTGTTTTCTTTTCTTTTCTTGTTCATCCTGCATGGCTGAGCTTAAAGATGAAACTGCCTTCCGTTCATGTTGTGTGTGTGTGGGGCATGTGTGTGAGCTCCTTCGGTATGGCTGCTGGTGACATCGTGATTGTCGTGTGTTCTCTCACAGGGTGTGATAAACCTGGAGTCCCTGGGAAAAAGGGGCTACCGTGTACCTGCATCAGGAACCATTCAAGTGGTTAGGAATTTTTTTTCCCCCACAGTTTCAGAAATGTCATATATATGTTATTTCCTGGCTATATTGCAGAACACACACAGGCACCAAAGAAAGAACAACTAAACAGAAATTGGAGTCACCTAGTGGCCATAAGGGGAACTTCATCCTCTAAGGTCCAGGGTTCATAGCTCTGCAAAGGCCTTGGTTACACATTCACAGTTGGCACCTATATTTCTATATTCAAATAGATTTTACTTGCGGTGTTTAAAAAATATGTACAACATGTATTTCACTGACATAGATGGAATAAAACCACATTGGCTTAATTGCCTAGTAAATCCAAAACAACTTCACATAGGGCCAACATATTGTGAGTGGCAAATGAAACAGTTATGCATTTAAAATGGGTTTTCTAAAAGACAGATACACCTAAGTTTTTTTTACATACATTTTAATGAATTATTTCTTTATTTGGTTTTATGTTAGTTTTACTGATCAATAAGACAAATCAATCAGAAAAGCAAAGAGGAAACATTTAATTAAGCCTCAACTTATTACTGACAAAAAAATCAGCCTAACCAGTTCAAATAATTTAATGATGTAATGCATTTTATTCTATTTTTGATTTGTGAAGAAAAATGTATTTTAGGGATGTTGCTGCTGTATTTATAATTAGCATAATTATGACATCATGAGCACGTTAGAGTCTACATTCTGTTTTGGTTATGGCCTTGAAACACTGTGCTCAAATAGATGTAAAATTATAAAAAATACATATAAAGCTGTTCCAAGAAAAACATCCAGGTAAAATGCTCTAGTGTTAGCCATTCTGTGTCGCATCTGTACACATAAGCAGACAGCTTTACCCAGCAATGTGCCACTCACAATATGACTGTGTTCTGTCAGGTGAGCATACCCATAGTCAATACCCGTTTAGCCGTTTAGTTTTTCCTGATGGTTTTGTATGAAAAATAAAACTTCAAAATACCTCAACAGGCATGTATCCCTTTAGTCATGTAGAAAAAAAATGTAATTACTTACTTTTTTATGTTCTTTTTAAGCTTATGCCGAAAATTTTTTTACATAACTTAAGGTAAACACAGCCATTGAGTCTATTTTTCGTACAAAACTAAGGGATAAATCTGACGTCTTGCTCATGCGCATTGACTATTGGTATGCTGGTCTGGCAGAACACCGGCCTCATTGATGTACCATCTGGATCCAGGATCTATTTTCTATATCTATGGCGTACCCTGCTTAGATTCAACCCTCATAGGATCCTGGAAGGTCCACTGACCCCTGCTTGTCTGTCTGACTGCGTCCCTCAGACCTTATTCAACCCCAACAAGACAGTGGTAAAGATGTTTGTTGTGATGTACGACCTAAGAGCCATGCCAGCTGGACACCAGACCTTCCTACGCCAGAGAACCTTTTCAGTTCCCGTTCGCCGCGACGCCAACAATCAGATCAACAGGAAGCCCCTCACCCCAGGCCAAGGCTGCACCCTGCGCTACCTCATCCATCTGAGGTCTGTTACCGTCAGGGGAATTTAACCAGTTTTATTAGTTGCTTTTTTTTTTTTCCTCATCTTCTCTTGTCTCATCACCACCAGGTTCCAGAGCTCAAAGTCTGGAAAGCTCTACCTTCATAGAGACATCCGTCTATTGTTCTCCAGGAAGTCCATGGAGGTGGACAGCGGTGCTGCCTACGAGCTCCAGTCCTTCACAGAGTCCCCCATAGACCCTCCTTTTTCTCCGCGCTGCTGAAGCCAGACACCTCATCACTCCATCCAACAGGCCATTCCTGGAACTTCAGCCACACCTCAAAGCCAGCACTGAACTTTCACTCCATCAGATCATTGTTATGAATGTTTTATTCTAGACAGATAGGACGACAGTCAACATGTCCTGTTGACGGGAGTCCAAAGGCTTCACTTCCCAAAAAAAGTAAAAATGGGGTTCGAAAAATAGCCTGAGAGACTTGTTGTGGATACACCTTGTTCTTTTTGAAATGCACAACCTTGGAACAGGAGGATGTGGTCTAAAATTATCAATAGGATCCTATTCAAAATATTTCTGCCATAATTTAATGACATTTCTTCTTTCTTTGGAGTTTGGTGCTTCCCTTCTAGTATCTGGTTTGAAAAAAGAGAAATTGAATCTGAAGTTCAGGTAGTTTCCTCTGCCAGCTCAAATCAAAATAGTTTTTCTCTCAGAATACTTGTTTTCATTTATTCCTCAAAATTCCTTCACCTTTATTGGTGCGATCCGTATAATATCAGATTGACTCTGCAGAAGGTGATGTTAAATGTGGGACCCTATGAATGCTGAGCTTGGAGGGACTGTCTAGGAGGAACGGAACACAAACCATGGACCATCAAGGAACATGCAATTACAATATTGTACCTGGAGGAAAAACAAATCACAGCAAACACACACTGTGGATTATAATTTTGTATTTTTTGGTTTTTCATTATAACTGGAAAAGGAACAGAATATAGTCATATTCTAATACTTTTGTACTGTTACAAAAACCACTTTATTGGAACTGTTGCAATAGAATGAGTAACATTAGTTTAGTGTTTACACGTTCACTTTTCAATTTACTTACCGCAGTTTATTTAATATTTAAATTAATATTTCAGTTACTATCTGTGACGTCCGTCATGCTAAGATGTTGTAGTGCAGACTGTATATCATAGTGTGTATTTTTGACATTAATATTCAAATCTGAAAAAATATACATCTATCTTCTAAAGCAATCTGGACATGCTTTGGTCTCCTTGTTTTCTGTTCTTCATCTAAACACATCTACTCACTGTTATCTAAACGTTTAGAGGGGCTTTTACTGCACTTGGAAGACAACACACAAAAAGTATGAAAGACATGTTGATTTAAATAGAAAAGCTACATTTATTGTTACTACTGATGAAAAATTAAAGGAAAAGTCTGGTCAGCAAGGAATGATCAATGGATCATTATTTATACCTAAAACTAATACGTTTGCAATGATTTAATGAATTTAGTGTCAATCAGTAAAAAAAATAATTTTCGTTGCAATCACTGAGTCTGGGAGCGTCCATTTTTGCCCAAATATAGAAACACCTCGGTTCTAAAATCTTCCGGCAGTGACATCACTGTGCGGTAAGCCTAACGCCATTCTCCCCGCTTTACAAGCAAAATGAATGGGAATGAACGGGAACTAATGGGCAGTTGGATGTACATTGGATAAAAATAAAAAAATATATAGTTATTTCACCTTTCTGATTTATGATCGTCCACGAATGGGTTCATCATTAGATTTCCAACTTGAAGAGGGAGGATTTGCCATCGAATTTCTGTCCAGAGAAAAAACACGTCATATGTAGCCAACATTTAGAAGAAGAATGTTTTCAAGCTGACTCGGATAATAGCGCGTTGTAACAAACACCAGATACAGCACTGGGACTTGATCAACAGCTGATACCGCATCATGACGTCACCAACCAGTAGGTGGCAGTAATGTTCTTTGACAAACATGGATGCCTCCAGCGAAGCACATTCAAATGAATTTACTCTTAATTAAAAACACTTAAAATTAATTGAAAAGAATGTATTAATTTCATATTTAAAGTACTTTTAGAAGTTTGAATTCTGAATATGACCGGACTTCTCCTTTAAATATCAGAGTTGTATGAATGTTTACACACACACACGTTATATATATATATATATATATATATATATATATATATATATATATATATATATATTTGGCATAGCTGTTTTTTTTATTACTTTATAATTTATTGATACATATGGAATAAAAAATATGAAAAAAACCTAAGTAAGTGAAAGAATCTTTAATATTTCAGATTCTTCTAAATATCCCCTTTGATTACTGCTTTGCACATGTTTGCATTCTCTAGAGGTTAACAGTGGTGAATGACACTGTTTTTCACACTACTGTTCTGGTCAGAAATATTTCTAACCTCCATATTTAATCAATTCACTTTTGAGATAGGATGTGGTACATATAGCTTTTATTTTTTGGTTAGTTTTTTAAGAAAGTGGGGTGTTTTACACATATTGAACCCAGTTATTCCAGAAAATATTAATTACATGAATTAATGGTGGGGTCTGTAAACATTTTCATAGTTTTTCATTCACTTTATTTTTTCAGCTTTTATTGTGCTAATGATGTCACAAGTACAGAGCAAAAAACAAAATGAACTCTGCATTTAACCCATCCCCTTGGAGAGCAGTGGGCTGCCATTGTGCATTGCCCAGGGAACAGTGTGGGGTTAAGGCTCCTGATTAGGGACCCAGAGTGGCAGTCCGTGGGAGTGGGGCTCGAACTCAGAACCTCTGGATTCCAAGCTATGCCCTAACCACTAACCCTAACCTCATAATGTTTTAAGGTTATGCATTTTAGATTCTAGAGTCCAAAGTCATCCAAGGATCGATTGATTTGTATTCATGGATATTGACTCTTCTAGCTCCACATGGCAATGCCTGCTGAGAGAATAAAACCTAAACCTCAGTGATTAAAAACACAGCATTCCTACAAAAACGGGTTTCCAAGGGATTTAACAGGTCTTTACTAGTACCAGTACTTTACAATCCATGTTTTTAGCACTAAATGTACTAAAACAGGAGTTACATCACTGATTTATTTTTATTCCTGATCTTGAATTGTGGGATGCGCTTCTGAGTCATGTGCTATCACGAGAAGTTAGAATTTATATAACAAACTCCCAGTACATAAATGTAAAATGTGACGATAATAAAAGAATAATAATAATAAAAAAAAAAAAAAAACAAGCTGTCCTGCTGGTTTAAGGATTAGTGGCAGCACATGCGCCTAACAGCTGATCGGGCTGATGTTACGCAATATGTCAATCTGATCCGCGGCGTGCGCGTGCACCTTTTGAGCCCACGAACGGGAGCGGGGACGCGCATGGTGTCTCCGCCGCATGTGACGTAGAATATTTGGTCCCGGTGTTATGTCCAAAAGTGCATGCCTGCCGAAATATGAATCCCCAGTCATGGGAGCGCGCCTTGCTCTGTTGAACTGCATATCGACGAGGAAAACGGATTAAAATATGTTTAATGGAGCTTAGGTTTTTATATTAATGATATAAACACGTTTAAAAATACCTCTCGTGGGGAAAAAGTTGTGGTTATTTGACAGATTGATTTACAAAAGTACGGATTTTTTGAACAACATTAAATCCAAAGATTTTGACCATGGTACGGCTGATTTATTTGTTGTGGTCTCTTGTTATTTACAAACAACACTAAACCGTGATAGCCGACGTGAGTTTTGAGTTTGCAAAGCTTTCTCTTATGTGGAAAATCAAACGCGCTTCTACACCAAGTACATCCCGCTGCAGCCTGCGGAAAGGCGAGATGAGTTCGCTGGGCGTCAGAAAGCTATGGTGCATTCAGGAGCATTGGAACATTTTAAAC